>NC_061853.1:23060022-23062522 GCF_019202785.1 Penaeus chinensis
AGTATTATTATCATCATCATCATAATTATTATTATCATCACGAGTATTATTATTATCATTATCCTAATTATTATTATCATCACGAGTATTATTATTATCATTATCATAATTATTATTATCATCACGAGTATTATTATTATCATTATCATAATTATTATTATCATTATCATAATTATTATTATCATTATCATAATTATTATTATCATCACGAGTATTATTATTATCATTATCATAATTATTATTATCATTATCATAATTATTATTATCATTATCATAATTATTATTATCATTATCATAATTAGTATTATCATCACGAGTATTATTATTATCATTATCATAATTATTATTATCATCACGAGTATTATTATTATCATTATCATAATTATTATTATCATTACGAGTATTATTATTATCATTACGAGTATTATTATTATCATTACGAGTATTATTATTATCATTATCATAATTATTATTATCATTACGAGTATTATTATTATCATCACGAGTATTATTATTATCATTATCATAATTATTATTATCATTATCATAATTATTATTATCATTATCATAATTATTATTATCATCACGAGTATTATTATTATCATTACGAGTATTATTATTATCATTACGAGTATTATTATTATCATTATCATAATTATTATTATCATCACGAGTATTATTATTATCATTATCATAATTATTATTATCATCACGAGTATTATTATTATCATTATCATAATTATTATTATCATTACGAGTATTATTATTATCATTATCATAATTATTATTATCATTACGAGTATTATTATTATCATTACGAGTATTATTACTATCATTATCATAATTATTATTATCATCACGAGTATTATTATTATCATTATCAGAATAATTATTATCATTACGAGTATTATTATTATCATTACGAGTATTATTATTATCATTATCATAATTATTATTAGCATTACGATTATTAATATTAAACCCAACCACCACGGTTTTATGTTCTGTCCCCTGTAGTTTTTTTGTGAAATTTGTAACACACAGATGGCTCCACATGTGCTCCGCCGGCAAGGAGTCGATCAGTAGCCCTAGTTACGATCCTGATTTCTCCATTCCTTGAATTGGCGGCAAAATGTGTGTTTTCTTTTTAATACGGTTGATATCGATACTGTTATTACTGTTATTGATGTTATGATCATTAAACTGTTATTAAAATCTTGGTAAAATTTAAGACAACAATGCAAAAGACCCAATTCCAAAGGTCGAGGAAAAGGGTAAACAGGTGAGATAGGTAGGACTAATAATTGACTCCTTGGTAGCGCCATCTATGTGTAAATAGAATAAATAAACTTATATCACAGTGGGCATGGCGTGTATTCTTGCCACACGTGCCGATTGGGTTAATATCATTATTATCATCTCCATTTATGAATCATCATCATCATCCTTCATTTCATTCAATTACTCATTTATTGCTTTATTCCTTTGCTTTATTTCTATTTAAATTATTGTTTCGTTCATTTATTATATTTTGTTTTGCGCTGATCACTGCGTTTTATAACTATATAAAATTGATTTATATATTTATTATATACATATATTTCTAATCTTTCATTTTGTAATTTCTTTGTTTAATTATTTCCTTTGTAATTATTTTTCTCTTTCTCTTTTTTCTCTTCTTGTTTTTGTCTTGCTTTCGCGTCGTAAAAATATATGATTTTTTTTTCTTTGTTTTTAATATATCAATTCATTTTCTTTTTTGTTTCCTTTCTTTATATTTTTTATCCACTTATCTTATTTTTCTCTATTTTTTTTTTTTTTATATATCTATTTCATTTTTTTCTTACTTTCTTTTTTTCTGTGTTTCTATTTCTTCAATTTATTCATTAATTTATTATATCTCTCTTCTTTTTTTTCTTGCTTTCTCTTTAGTTTATTTTTTTCTCTGTTTTTGTTTTTATCTATTTTTCATTTCCTTTTCCGTTTTTCTTTTCTTACTTCGTCCTTTTTTTCTTCTCCTTTTATTATGATTTGTTTGTCTTTCCTCGTTTATTTCCTTTTTCTTTCTCTCTTTCTTTGTCTCTTTCTTTTTTCTTATATTTTCTCTCTTCGTCTCCTTCCTTTTTCTTTTATTTTCTCTCTCCGTCTTTCTTTTTTCTCTTATTTTCTCTCTTCGTCTCTTTACCTTTTCTTTTTCATTCTATCCTCATATCTTTCTCTTTTTCCCTTTCCTTTCTTTCTTCATCTCTTTCTCCTCTCTCCTTTCTTTTTTTCTTCCTTCCTTTTTCTTTCTGTCTTTCTTTCTTTATTTCTTTCGTCTCTTTCTTCTCCTTTTTTCTCTCTTCCTTTTTCTTTCTTTCTTTCTTTCCATTTCCCTTTTCCTTTTTTATATCTTCCTCCGTTTCTTTGTTTTCCTATTTTTCTTCTTTATTTCCTTTATTTACATTTATATTTGCCTTTATTTTCTTATCATTTCTTATTATCATTTTCTTATTTTTCG
>NC_061853.1:23087522-23092522 GCF_019202785.1 Penaeus chinensis
ACATGTATTATGTACTTTAACAGCTTTAACATTTTGAAATTATCTAAAAAACAAACAAAAAAAAGGAAACGATTCCTACGCAGATCCATTAGAAATTCTAATTTATTTTATTCGGCCCAAATTACATCTCTAGCGATCGATTTCGCGTCATCATCATCAATGTAATGTATGGAAGTAGGTTTCCTTGTGAATAAAAGATCTTGGAATTGTACCTTAGATAATAATTAGCTGACAATTAAGACGTCTGATCGATGGAACTTTTCACTTTGGACTATTTTTTTTTTTTTTTTTTTTTGCAGTACTTTCGTCACAAGGGAATTAAATTTAACAGGATATTACAGTGATTATTTTTCTCGTTCTGTCTTTGTTACTGTCGCTTTCTGTGTGTCCATCTGTGTGTGTGTGTGTGTGTGTGTATGCACGTGTGTGTGTGTGGGTCTATCTGTGTGTGAGAGAGAGAGTCCACAGACGAAGAGAAATTGGCCTTTAGAGATCCAGGACAAAGGCCAGACGGGGGAGGAGGGCTCATACATAACGACGCTCCGGCGAGACGAGAAGAGAAAAGAAGAGAAGAGAAGAGAAGAGAAGAGAAGAGAAGGGAAGACAAGGCACGACAAGAGAAGAGACGGGAAGAGAAAAGAAGAGAAGAGAAGAGAAGGGAAGAGAAGACAAGACAAGTGAAGAGACGGGAAGAGAAGAGAAGAGAAGAGAAGAGAAGAGAAGAGAAGAGAAGAGAAGAGAAGAGAAGAGAAGAGAAGAGAAGAGACGAGAAGAGAAGAGAAGAGAAGAGACGAGAAGAGAAAAGAAGAGACTGTGAGACGAAACGAGATGAAACGAGAGACAGATCTCTCGCTTCAGTTGTGTGTCCTAGGCGACAATCTCGCTTTGCTGCCTGGAGGAGGAGGAGGTCCTTTAGGCGCCTGGAGAAGGAGGAGAAGGTCCTTTTGGCGCCTGTAGGAGGAGGAGGAGGAGGTCCTTTTGGCGCCTGGAGGAGGAGGAGGAGGTCCTTTTGGCGCTTGGAGGAGGAGGAGGAGGAGGTCCTTTCGGCGCCTGTAGGAGGAGGAGGAGGTCCTTTTGGCGCCTGTAGGAGGAGGAGGAGGAGGTCCTTTTGGCGCTTGGAGGAGGAGGAGGAGGAGGTCCTTTTGACGCTTGGAGGAGGAGGAGGAGGAGGAGGTCCTTTTGGCGCCTGGAGGAGGAGGAGGAGGAGGTCCTTTTGGCGCATGGACGAGGAGGAGGTCCTTTTGGCGCCTGGAGGAGGAGGAGGAGGTCCTTTTGGCGCATGGAGGAGGAGGAGGAGGTCCTTTTGGCTCCTGGAGGAGGAGGAGGAGAGGTCCTTTTGGCGCCTGTAGGAGGAGGAGGAGGAGGTCCTTTTGGCGCCTGGAGGAGGAGGAGGAGGAGGTCCTTTTGACGCTTGGAGGAGGAGGAGGAGGAGGTCCTTTTGGCGCCTGGAGGAGGAGGAGGAGGAGGTCCTTTTGGCGCCTGGAGGAGGAGGAGGAGGAGGTCCTTTTGGCGCCTGGAGGAGGAGGAGGAGGTCCTTTTGGCGCATGGAGGAGGAGGAGGAGGTCCTTCTGGCGCCTGGAGGAGGAGGAGGAGGAGGTCCTTTTGGCGCCTGGAGGAGGAGGAGGAGGAGGTCCTTTTGGCGCCTGGAGGAGGAGGAGGAGGTCCTTTTGGCGCCTGGAGGAGGAGGAGGAGGTCCTTTTGGCGCCTGGAGGAGGAGGAGGTCCTTTTGGCGCCTTGAGGAGGAGAAGGAGGTCCTTTTGGCGCCTGGAGGAGAGGAGGTCCTTTTAGCGCCTGGAGAGGAGGAGGAGGTCCTTTTGGGCGCCTGGAGGAGGAGAGGAGGTCCTTTTGGCGCCTGGAGGAGGAGAGGAGGTCCTTTTTGGGCGCCTGGAGGAGGAGGGTCCTTTTGGCCCTGGAGGAAGGAGGAGGAGGTTCCTTTTGGCACCTGGAGGGAGGAGAGAGGTCCTTTTGGCGCCTGGAGAGGAGGAGGAGGTCCTTTTGGCGCCTGGAGGAGGAGGAGGAGGTCCTTTTGGCGCCTGGGGAGGAGTCCTTTTGGCGCCTGGAGAGGAGGAGGAGTCCTTTTGGCACCTGGAGGAGGGAGGAAGGTCCTTTTGTTGGGCGCCTGGAGGAGGAGGAGGAGGAGGTCCTTTTGGCGCCTGGAGGAGGAGGAGGTCCTTTTGGCGCCTGGAGGAGGAGGAGGAGGTCCTTTTGGCGCCTGGAGGAGGAGGAGGTCCTTTGAGTGCACCGCACCCGCCGACTTCTTGATTGACTGATCTCCGTCCGTGAGGCCCAGCGACGTCTGACTGTAAGGAGGATTTTTTGAGCTTTGGGATATAAATCTCTCTCTTTCTCTCTCTCTACCTCTTTATTTTTCTATTTATCTCTATCTTTCTATGTATCTCTCTATCTATCTATCTATTTATCTATCTATGTCTCTCTCTGTCTCTATTATTCTCTCACTCTCTCTCTCCTCACTCTTGTTTCTTTCTTCTTCTATTTTTTTTTTTTTTTTTTTTTATGGGGAATTTTTGAACTTTGGAATAAGTCTCCGTTTTTTGCGAGGACTTTCAGAGCCTTTTCTTGGGGGGGGGGGGGACTTTTATAGTTTAGGAATAAGTTTCTTCTCTTTCTCTCTCTTTGTTTTTTGAGGATCTTTATAGCTTTGGAATACGTCTCTCTCTCTCTCTCTCTCCTTTTTTTCCTCTTTTTTAATGACTTTGGAATAATCTTTTTTTTCTTCTTCTTTTTTTTAGGATTTTTTTTTTTTCTTATGATTTGACAAAAGAATGTCTTTACAGTATTTATCGCTCTTTCTACTATCCTCCTGAATACAAAACTTAAATCGTGTCTTCCACTTGTAAGATCTATTAAAGACGCGAAAGATGTTTTAAAAATAAAATCTTTATGTCTTATCGTAAGAGAGAAAGGAGGGAGGGGAAGAGAGTGAGAGGAGAGGAGAAAGGAGGAAAAGATAAAGCAGATAGGAAAGGAGAGAGGGAAGGAGGAAGGAAGAGAGGGAGAGAGGGAAGAAGGAGGGAAGAGAGGGAGAGAAAGAAGGAAGAAGGGAGAGAAAGGAGGAAGGAGGGAGAGAAAGGAGGAAGGAGGGAGAGAAAGGAGGAAGGAGGAAGAGAAAGGAGGAAGAAGGGAGAGAAAGGAGAAAAGAGGGAGAGAAAGGAGGAAGGAGGGAGAGAAAGGAGGAAGGAGGGAGAGAAAGAAGGAAGAAGGGAGAGAAAAGAGGAAGGAGGGAGAGAAAGGAGGAAGGAGGGAGAGAAAGGAGGAAAGAGGGAGGCAAAGGAGGAAGGAGGGAGAGTAAGAGAGAGGGAGATAGAAAGGAGAGACAGAGATAGAGAGCGAGTGCTTGTGTAACAGAGACTGAAGGATAAAGATAGAAGAAAGAAAGAGGAAGAGAAGGAGAAACGTGGAGTGAAAAAAAAGAGAAAGAGATGAAGAGAGAGAAATAGAAGAAGAAAAATAAAGAGAGATACATATGCTTAATAATTAAAGTCATTTAAAGAGCCCATTCAAAACTCCGATTGAGTAGCAGCCTTTTATCAAAATAGTTCATAGCCTTAATTAAGATATTTTACATATTTCGTTGCACTTTAGCCGAGCCATTTTAGCATTTTGATGGAGCCGAAACTTTTTAAATTTTAATTCACAGTTTCAATTAATTTTCTTCGTGTGTTTGTCTGTCTGTCTATGTGCGAATGTAAAGCACGTACTTTTACCATATATGTGTGTGTGTGTGTGTGGTGTGTGTGTGTAGTGTGTGTGTGCATTTATATATAAATATATATATATATATATATATATATATATATATATATATATATATATATATATATATATATGAGCTATGGAGAGAGGGGGAGAGGGGAATAAAAGGGGATCATGGTAGGAGATAACCTTGTTCTGGTGGTTTAAGGCAACTGCTTCTCCTCTCTCTCTGTCTCTCTCTCTCTCTCATCTCCTCTCTCTCTCTCATCTCTCTCTCTCTCTTTCTTTCTCTCTCTCTCTCGCTCTCTCTCTCTCTCTCTCTCTCTCTCTCTCTCTCCTCTCTTTCTTTCTTCTTTCTTTCTTTCTCTTTCTCTCTCTCTCTCTCTCTCATCATCTTTTCTCTCTCTCTCTCTCATCATCTTTTCTCTCTCTCTCTCTCATCATCTTTCTCTTTCTTTCTTCTCTCCTCTCTCTCTCTCTCTCGTCTCTCTCTCATCTCTCTCTCACTCTCTCTCCATCTCTCTCTCTCTCTCTCTCTCTCGTTCACTCTCTCTCTTTCTTTCTTTTCTCTCTCGTCTCTCTCTCTCTCTCATCTCTCTCTCTCTCTCATCTCTCTCTCATCTCTCGCTCTCTCTCTCTCTCTCTCCTCTCTCTCTCTGTCTCGCTCTCTCTCTCTCCTCTCTCTCCTATCTCTCTCTCTCTCTCTCTCTCCTCTCTCTCTCTCTTGCTCGTCTTCCTCTCTGCTCTCTCTCGCTCTCATCTCGTCCTCTCTCTCCTCTCTCTCTCTCTCTCATCTCTCTCGTCTCTCTCTCTCTCTCCTCTCACTCTCTCTCTCTCACTCTCTTCTCTCTCCTTCCCTCCCACCCTCCCCCTTTCCCACCCTCTCCCACCTCTCTCTCTCCTCTCCCTCCTCTCCTCTCCCTCTCTCGTCCCACCCTTCCTTCTCCCTCCCCCCTCCCCATCCTCCATTCTCTATCCCCTCCCACCTCTCCCATCCCTCCCACTCTACCTCCCTCTCCTACCCTCCCATCCTCTCCCACCCTCTTTCAACTTCTCCCATCCTCACCCAACCTCTCTCTCCCTCTACAACCCTCTCCCTCTCCCACCGTCTCCCTCTCCCTCTCTCTCCCTCTCTCTCCCTTTCCCTCCCTCTTCCTCTCTTTCTCTCCCCCTCTCCCTCACAATTAAAGATTGACGAGTGCGTGATAATTGAGTCCGTCACACCAGTCTTCGCTTCCTCAAGGAGCTCTGGAACGGAGCATCGTGTCGGCAAATCTGATTTCATA
>NC_061853.1:23097522-23117522 GCF_019202785.1 Penaeus chinensis
GCTACCCTACTATGGCCGCCCTACTATGGCCACGCTACTATGGCCACGCTATGGCTACCCTACTATGGCCGCCCTACTATGGCCACGCTACTATGGCCATTCTACTATGGCCACGCTACTATGGCCGCCCTACTATGGCCACGCTATGGCTACCCTACTATGGCCGCCCTACTATGGCCACCCAACTATGGCCGCCCTACTACGGCCGCCCTACTATGGCCACCCTACTATGGCCACCCTACTATGGCCGCCCTACAATGGCCGCCCTACTATGGCCACCCAACTATGGCCGCCCTACTATGGCCACCCAACTATGGCCACCCAACTATGGCCGCCCTACTATGGCCGCCCTACTACGGCCGCCCTACTATGGCCACCTTACTATGGCCACCCAACTATGGCCGCCCTACTATGGCCACCCAACTATGGCCGCCCTACTATGGCCACCCAACTATGGCCGCCCTACTACGGCCGCCCTACTATGGCCGCCCTACTATGGCCGCCCTACAATGGCCGCCCTACTATGGCCACCCAACTATGGCCGCCCTACTATGGCCGCCCTACTATGGCCACCCTACTATGGCCACCCTACTATGGCCGCCCTACAATAGCCGCCCTACTATGGCCACCCAACTATGGCCGCCCTACTATGGCCACGCTACTATGGCCACCCTACTATGGCCACCCTACTATGGCCGCCCTACTATGGCCACGCTACTATGGCCGCCCTACTATGGCCACCCAACTATGGCCGCCCTACTATGGCCACGCTACTATGGCCACGCTACTATGGCCACCCTACTATGGCCGCCCTACTATGGCCGCCCTACAATGGCCACCCAACTATGGCCGCCCTACTATGGCCACGCTACTATGGCCGCCCTACTATGGCCACCCAACTATGGCCGCCCTACTATGGTCGCCCTACTATGGCCGCCCTACTATGGCCACCCTACTATGGCCACGCTACTATGACCACCCAACTATGGCTACGCTACTATGGCCACCCTACTATGACCACGCTACTATGGCTGCCCTACTATGGACACCCAACTATGGCCGCCCTACTATGGCCACGCTACTATGACCACCCTACTATGGCTACGCTACTATGACCACCCTACTATGGCTACGCTACTATGGCCACCCTACTATGGCCGCCCAACTATGGCTGCCCTACTATGGCCACGCTACTATGTCCACCCTACTATGGCCACCCAACTATGGCCGCCCTACTATGGCCACGCTACTATGGCCACCCTACTATGGCCACCCTACTATGGCCACGCTACTATGGCCACCCTACTATGGCCACCCAACTATGGCCGCCCTACTATGGCCACGCTACTATGGCCACCCTACTATGGCCACGCTACTATGGCCGCCCTACCGTGGCCGCCCTACTATGGCCACGCTACTATGGCCGCCCTACTATGGCCACGCTACTATGGCCGCCCTACTATGGCCGCCCTACTATGGCCACCCTACTATGGCCACGCTACTATGGCCACCCTACTATGGACACGCTACTATGGCCGCCCTACCGTGGCCGCCCTACTATGGCCACGCTACTATGGCCGCCCTACTATGGCCACCCTACTATGGCCGCCCTACTATGGCCACCCAACTATGGCCGCCCTACTATGGCCACGCTACTATGGCCGCCCTACTATGGCCACCCTACTATGGCCACCCTACTATGGCCGCCCTACTATGGCCACCCTACTATGGCCACCCTACTATGGCCGCCCTACTATGGCCACCCTACTATGGCCACGCTACTATGGCCACCCAACTATGGCCGCCCTACTATGGCCACGCTACTATGGCTACGCTACTATGGACACCCTACTATGGCCGCCCTACTATGGCCACGCTACTATGGCTACGCTACTATGGCCACCCTACTATGGCCGCCCTACTATGGCCGCCCTACCATGGCCACCCTATATTAGACCTTAGATCCAAAATATAAATTTAAAAGGACGTACCTCAAAAGGCCTAGGCTTACTCTTATTTGAGTTTAAATGTGGTGGATTTTATTGGAGTTTTGGTAGTTATATACTTAGAGACGTTGTTAGTGGAGGCTTTTATTTTTTTCTTTGTCTATACTGACGTTTGTTGTAGCCAAATCACCTAAAATATTTGTATCTACTTTTATTCGTTACCAGCTGTATTCTTGCAATAAATATATATATATATAAACAATATCCACAATTCAAAAAAATAGATTAAATCGCCATTTCTCCCTTTCCACCCCCCTCCCCTCCCCCCCTCAACCGGCCTAAGAACGACTAAACGAGCTAGTAATTGGCCAATTTGTCCAGAAGCAAATTAGATTTAACGACCACTTCAACGCATAACCGACTGCGAGGACAGAGAGCAACGGACAGAAACCGACCGGCTGTTCAGATTTATTCTAATGAGTTTGGTTGCCTCGTTTGACTCCTCGCCTCGCGGTCTCACTCTCAGTTTCCTCACAAACCGAGGGTGAGTTTTGAGGATGAAATTGGTTGAGGTTGTGAATTTTGGGGATGAAATTGGTTGAGGTTGTGAATTTTGAGGATGAAATTGGCTGAGGTTGTGAATTTTGAGGATGAAATTGGTTGAGGTTGTGAATTTTGAGGATGAAATTGGTTGAGGTTGTGAATTTTGAGGATGAAATTGGCTGAGGTTGAAATTGGTTGAGGTTGTGAATTTTGAGGATGAAATTGGTTGAGGTTGTGAATTTTGAGGATGAAATTGGCTGAGGTTGAAATTGGTTGAGGTTGTGAATTTTGAGGATGAAATTGGTTGAGGTTGTGAATTTTGAGGATGAAATTGGTTAAGGTTGTGAATTTTAAGGATGAAATTGGTTAAGGTTGTGAATTTTAAGGATGAAATTGGTTAAGGTTGTGAATTTTGAGGATGAAATTGGTTGAGGTTGTGAATTTTGAGGATGAAATTGGTTAAGGTTGTGAATTTTAAGGATGAAATTGGTTAAGGTTGTGAATTTTAAGGATGAAATTGGTTAAGGTTGTGAATTTTGAGGATGAAATTGGTTGAGGTTGTGAATTTTGAGGATGAAATTGGTTAAGGTTGTGAATTTTGAGGATGAAATTGGTTGAGGTTGTGAATTTTGAGGATGAAATTGGTTAGGTTGTGAATTTTGAGGATGAAATTGGTTGAGGTTGTGAATTTTGAGGATGAAATTGGTTGAGATTTTTTTTTTTTTTTTTTAAGATTTGTTAGTATTCGATGAAAATAGGTAATTTAATTTGAGTTTGTAAAAAAACCAAAAAAAAAAAATCGCATTAGATGAAATATGTTGAGGTTAGGTTTAATTAATTTGAGAGTTTGTAAAGGTGATTTCTTCGTATTAAAAAAAGGGCGATGTTAACAGTATTTGAAAAGGAGGTATCTTGGTATGTTGAGTTTGAAAGTTTCGATTTTGAAAGTTTGAAAAGGAGATTTCTTAGTAATAGGTGAAATATGTTGAGGTTAAAAGTATTTAATTTGAGAGTTTGTAAAGGAGATTATTTTACATTAGTATTTCCTCTAAATCGAGTGTGGATCTTGAAGATAAAATATAATGAGGTTAAAAGTATCTGATATAACTGATATAACTTTTTTTTTATCAAACTAGTAACAATTTCAGCCATTATTTTTCGTTTTTTACGTAACTTGCAGTAAATGTGTCTACTACTAGTCACTATTAACAATTTATTGTAGTATCTTTAAGTACCAGTATTTTCTAAGTAACATTTCTTGAAGTAACTTAAACTAGCAACGATTTTCTTTTAAATAACTGTAAGAAGCAACAGATTTATCCATCTTTAACCAACAACAATTTTATCCAATATCCATTAATCTTTTCTCTCTTTTTGCGTGTTGTCAAACTAGCCTTTTTGATATAGTATACTCGCTTATAACGTTATTTAAAGTCGACTGTTGGCTTAAAATCCAACATAGCTGAGCAGGGAAACTACAGAATAATAACTTTTACAAACTCATCCAAATATTATCGTGTAATGGATGATTTCCATGAAACCAGTGTACAAAAGCACCAGTTTGATTGTTATTTTGTTTTTGGTATCACAGAAAATCGGTATGGAGATAAATATGTATTTGTTTACACGAAAGGTAATAGGCTTGTTAATTGGTGCTTATTCTCTGCAAGTGACGGTCGGTGTGAAATAGCTTTAAATATCAGTGTTAGTATTTCCTTAGTATTAGCATTGGTATTCGTTTTAGTTTTAGTATTTTTAGTATTGGTATTAGCATTGGTATTAGAATTAGTTTTAGTATCTTTAGTATTAGTATTAGCATTGATTTAAGTATTAGTTTTAGTATCATTAGCATTAGTATTTCATTTGTATTAGAATTAGCATTGGTACTGATATAAGTATTAGTATTAGCATTGGTATTAGTATTAGCGTTAGTATTTTTAGTAATAGTATTTCATTGGTATTAGTAGTTGCATTTTTTTAGTATTAGTAGTTTATTAATATTAGTATTTGAACATTTATGTAGAGTTGAACTAAACCTTAAAGATGAATAAAAATATTGAAATTGGATTTTTACTTTTCACTTTGTCCCTTCCTTGCAACACACAACACACGCGGAGAGACGTGTATGCATACACAAAAAGCAAAACGCATGCATATATACACATTCTCTCTGTTTCTGTCTGTCTGTATACTCGACAAACCTGCCTCTCTCTCTCTCTCTCTCTCTCTCTCTCTCTCTCTCTCTCTCTCTCTCTCTCTCTCTCTCTCTCTCTCTCTCTCTCTCTCTCTCTCTCTCTATCTCTATCTCTCCGTTGCTATATATATATGTATGTGTGTGTGTGTGTGTGTGTGTATCTATATCTATCAATCTATATATATAAATGTGTGTGTATGTGTGTGAATGTGTGTGTGTGTGTGTGTGTGAATGTGTGTGTGTGTGTGTGAATGTGTGTGTGTGTGTGTGTGTGTGTGTGCAAATATACTGGTACATATAAGATAATATCAATAGACCTATATATCTATATATATTCTTCTGTCTATGAAACATATACATGCTCATACCCACACATATATAAATAGTCAATGATTATTACTGAAAAAAGCCTAAAACATTTTGACGAGGACCACAATGACAACAAAATGCTTTTGATTGCCATCCACAATAAGGATCACTTGCATGGCTTAATTAATTACGATGTGATGAGATGAATTCAACTTCGGAAAAAAAAAAATCCTCAAAGACTTCATTACTCGTGATTACTTTTTGAAAAAAAAAACAGCAGATCAGTTATAATTTCATATACTCACGAGCATATTTCTTTTCTCCCCAAGTAGGATGTATGTTACTTTTGCTTTAAGTTGTTGACGTAATAAAAAAAAAAAATATGTCAGGAAAGAGTTACTCTGTGTACTTTTACAATTGTTCCTATTCTGTTGTGTGATTTTTTTTTTTTTTTTTTTCGTTTTTCGCGCCATAATTTGTCTTTTAATTCTTTCCGTTTCAGGGCGTAGGACAAGCGGATACAAACTGATGTTTGCTTACGCTGTGGGAACCTTTAAAGTGTAAACCTGCCGGGTCTGTATCTCGCGAGCAAGTATATCTGTGGAACGAAATCCCTTCATAACCAAACAACACTTATTTGATGATTAAGAAACACCCACGCGGCTATATTCACGTCTACACACACGAACACATTCTCTCTCCCTCACACTCTCACACACACGCGCGCACACACACACACACACACACACGCACACACACGCACACACACACAATGCCTAATTACCTTATCATTGTTCAATTAAAGGCAACAAAGCCTGAAAATTACGCATGATTTTTTTCCATTTCAAAAAGAAAATAACAAAGTGTTTTCCGACTGAAATAACACATGAATTACGAGAAAGTCTATTTGATGTTGAAAAAAAAAAAAAAATATCCCAGGAACAGAAATTACCGAATGGAAAATTCAATTCGAATAGGACTGAACCAAAAATAAATAATAATAAAAAAAAAATAAAAAAAATCTAAGTATACAAAAAAAAATGTATTAGCTCATCTCGGATTCTCAAACATATAATGTACATTTTTTTTTTTTCATATCAGTATTACAATGATAGAGAAAAAAAATAGTTTGTCCATAACATTAATACTATATTGAAAGATCGGGATGACGTCAAGTATTTACAGAAGCACTAACGATTTTTTTTTTTGATAAGAGAGATAAAAATGATAATTCCAAAAGGTATTAATGAATCACGGCGGATGTATATTGATAATACACAGATATTGTATTTAGTAAATCTAGATGTGATTTTGAAGTTAAATATAGATTATAATGTGTTAAGATGTAATTAGACTTAATATATTCAAATGTAATTAGGGAATGTATTTAGTTGTATTTAGGTGTATTTAGATGATGTATACAATGAATTAGAAGTTAAAGTCAAAGATAAAAATAAAGACATTAGGTGTTGTTTTATGGCGGGAATTAATGCCATAAGCTGAGCGACAGGAAAGTGGGGGAGAAAGAGAGAGAGAGAGAGGGTGGGAGGAAGAGAGAGAGAGAGAGAGGGAGGGAGGGAGGGGGAGAGAGAGACAGAGAGAGAGAGAGAGAGAGAGAGAGAGAGAGAGGGAGGGAGGGAGAGAGTGGGAGAGAGAGAGAGAGAGAGAGAGAGAGAGGGAGGGAGGGAGAGAGTGGGAGAGAGAGAGAGAGAGAGAGAGAGAGAGAGAGGGAGGGAGAGAGTGGGAGAGAGAGAGAGAGAGAGAGAGAGAGGGTGGGAGGGAGGGAGAGAGATAGAGGGGGACGGAGAGTGTGGGAGAGAGAGAGAGAGAGAGAGGGAGGGAGGGAGGGAGAGAGTGGGAGAGAGAGAGAGAGAGAGAGAGAGAGAGAGAGAAAATCATTAAAAGAGCTACAGTAAAAATGTTCTTGTACTCTGTATTGGCAGCATATAAAGTTTGCAAAAACTTTGAAAGTGAAATAACTTCGCAGAATAATTCATAATTTAAACCTTTATAAATGCAAACACACACGCATACAGACAGACACACACACACACACACTCACATATGCACCTTTATAATTATCATTATTGATATTACTATTGTTTTTTATTGTTATCCTCATTAATATTACTTTTATTAATATCAATATCATCCTCATCATTATAATCACTATTTTATAATCATTATTATTTTAATATTATTATCATTATTATTATTATTATTATTATTTTCATCTTCACTTCTATTATGATGACCTTTTTTATTATCATTATTATCATTATCATTATCATTAGTAGTAGCATCATCGTTATCATTATTATTATTCAAGATTTTTTTTTTTGTGGTTATTGACCGTTGTTATTATTATTAGAATTATTATTGTTTTTATTTTCACTGTTACTAGTATAATTTATATAGTTATTATCACTATTACTGTTGTTATTAATTTTGTTATTCTACTATCTATTTTCATTATCTCTTTGTTGTTATTATTATAATTATCGTTATCATGATATCAATCTCATTATGAATATCATTGACATCATTATTTATTATCATAATTGTTATTAGTAGTATCATTCTTATGCATATCATCATCACTATTAATATCAATATCATTATCATTGTCTTTATCATTATTATAAACATTATCATTATCGTCATTTTTATCATCACTATTATCATTATTTTCTTTATTACCGCTTTAATTTCTGATTTCGTTATAATCGTTAATTTAATCATCGTCGAGCTTGGATTCCTATCCAATTAATGATCAGAAAATTAATAAAGATAGACCTAATTATACAAAATACTGAAAGTGAACCGAAACAAATTAAATAGATCTTACACTCAAATGGTAATGAAATATCTTTTATTGCATAAAAAAATATCCTTCCGACCTAAAAAAAAAAAAAAAAAAAAAAAAAAAAAAAAAAAAATCGAACATCCGACTTTGTTTTTCTTTTTTTTTTAATCGAAAAAAAAAATCTTCTCCAAATTGATCAAAAAATCGTATTGCTATTTTCCATATCAGTGAAAGAGGTAACGGTTTGCAATTTTCCTTCTGCATTAATTAAATCGAACGTTGCATCATTACTAAAGCTCTTGAGTTAATTTGAATATAGTGTGTTTGTGTTGTCACGTGGCCCTGGGTGTTTATGTATGTGTATATAGATAGATCGATAGATAAATATGTGTCTAGAATGATCAAATTACAGATGTGTATAAAGATATATAGGTAGATAGATGTATGAATAGATAGACAGGTAGAGATATGTGTGTAAAGAATGATAGACTGATAGATAGATGTGTGTATAGATAAATTGGTAGATAGATAGATTGATAGATAGATAGGAAGATAGATGTGTGTATTGATAGAGAGACTGATAGATATACAGGCAGATAGATTAACTGATTGATATATAGTGTGTATAGATAGATAGGTAGACAGATGTATGTATAAATAGATAGGTATATGGATATGTGTATAGATAGATAGATTGACTGACGTGTGTAGGAATAGACTGATAGACAGATGTGTGTATAGATTTATAAAATTATAAATAGATATGTGTATAGATATATATATAGGTAGACAGATGTATGTATAGATTGATAGATTTATAGATGTGTGTAGAGATAGATTGACTGACAAATGTGTGTATAGATAGATTGATAGATAGAGGTGTGTAGATATAGATAGATTGATAGATAGGAATAGACAGATAGATTGATAGATAGGAATAGACAGATAGATTGATAGATAGAGGTGTGTATATATAGATAGATTGATAGATAGGAATAGACAGATAGATTGATAGATAGAGGTGTGTAGATATAGATAGATTGATAGATAGGAAAAGACAGATAGATTGATGATGAATAAATAGATAGGTAGGTAAGTAGGTAAGTAGGTAAGTAGGTAAGTAGGTAAGCAGATAGATAGACACTCTAAAGCAGGTATTCTCGAGACCAGCCTTAAGAACAAAAGAACAGTTCTACATTTTAGGCCGAACAGCTGAACAAAACTGATCCTGCCTTCACATATTGGGAGAACATCTTGCTAAATGAAGCTTATTGAACGGTTGCAGTGTATGTTGCATTGGCTCAGCGTTGGATGAATTATATGAGGACGTAATATTCCTTACAGGTTTGTGAATGTTGCAGCCGTGTATAGATAAGAGATATTTACGGTTATCCGGAATAGGAGAGTGAGATATACGGTTAAGAAATAAATCGTAGACATTGGGTGAAATAAGATATATTTAATTGGTTTAGTCTGAAAGGAGAAATAATTCAACGGAAAGTTATTAATGAAACTAATATAGACTGAGCTTTCTCCGCCAAGTGGATATTTGATCAAAGAGAGCTGAAGGGGAGACAGTGAGAGAGAGAGAGAGAGAGAAAGAGAGAGAGAGAGAGAGAGAGAGAGAGAGAGAGGGGGGGGGGCAGACAGATAGAGACACAGAGAAAGAAAGAGAGAGAAACAGACAGGCAGACAAACAGAGACGGAGAGACACAGACAGACAGACAGACAACAAGAGACAGAGAGTCATTATCCAAAGGACAAGGGACGCGCCTTTCTCGAAATGCAACAAGGCTGCAATTGATGAGGAAGGGATCGAGTTGAAAGACAACAGAGATGGAGTGGAGTAAAGGCCGACTACAGATGCTTTAGCTCGAGAAGGGAGAAATTGCAACAACCAGAGAATTGGACTTTGAGGTAATTGGAGACCGGCGGAACTACAGTACGTTTTCTACAACAGCAAATGGCGAAGCGAAAGGGAGGACTCAAGTAAAGTGCGATTCACGGATTCTGGTGCTGGTGAAAATGATGATGAATAGGTAGGTAAATACCGTCAAATAATAGAAGACAGAATAAGATAAAATATAGTTTTTTATGCTTATAATTCGATGGCATACAGCCAACACAGATTAAGTTCGATTTTGGTTACGCCAAAAATCTAGGAAACATAATTTTAAAAATATTTTTTATATAAATTGATAAATAAAAAGATCTTTAAATAAATCTTGCAGAGTTTTGCAAGATAATAAGCTAAAATAATGAGCTAGTTATTCTACGAAGATATTAAAAGAAACTCGACCTCTATAATTGTTTTAACTTTTAATCGATAAAATGAAAAGTGAAATAATGGAAACAAAAAAATAAACTGATCGATTTCTGTCTCTTCTACTTCCTTTCAATTTCTGTTATTTGTTTGTATGTTTGTTTTCCTTTCCTCTTTTTCTTTTTTCCTTCTTTTTTTAATAGTGACCAACTAGACAAAAATCAATTTCATAAAGACATGATATATTTAATCATATTTCAAAAAAAAATCAAAATCTCTGTATCAAATAAACTCTCAAAAACCATATAACATTGATAAACGTTATTAGAAATCTGAGAATTCCGTTTGTACATGAAATACTGAAAGGAAATACTCCATACTTCTTGGATTATATCAATGAAATAATGAAATTAAATACTGCTTGGATTATATCAATGAAATAATGAAATTAAATACTTCTTGGGTTATATTAATTAAATAATGACATTAAATACTTCATGGATTATATTAATGAAATAATGAAATTAAATGTTAAGACGTACAGTATATGCTTGTAGACTAATAGATAGATATGTTATTAGATAGATTGATAAAGAGGCAGATAGACAGGTAAATAAAGAGATGAGCAGATAGATAGATAATAAGACAGACGGATAGATAGATGATAAGACAGACAGATAGATAGGTTAAGAGACGAGCAGATATATAGCCTGATAGGTAATGAAATGGCCAACTAGATAAAGAGACAGATAAATAGAATATAGAGGTATATAGATAGATAAATAGGTAAATAGACTGACAGATGAACAGAAGACATCAGTTGCTGTGAATCTACTGAGGTTCAAGAAGGCATTAGAACTTAGAAGAAGACAAACACTAGATTAATAAGTGAATCAAATAAACAAATATATATATATATATATATATATATGTGTGTGTGTGTGTGTGTGTGTGTGTGTGTGTGTGTGTGTGTGTGTGTGTGTGTGTGTTTAATTTATTTATGTAGCTATTTTTTTTTTAATTAATTCTCTTTATAATTGGTATATATATATATATATATATATATATATATATATGTATATATGCTTATATATATATATACATATATGTGTGTGTGTGTGTTTATGTACATATGTGTATCTATGTATGTATATATGAAACAACGGATGGAATCTGAAACATTCTGGGAAAATATCAAAACGTAAAATTACAAAAAGTAAAAACCTCAGAGGAAAAGAAAGATGGGGAAATAAAAAAATAAAAAATAACAAAAAGAATAAAAAAAGATGATGGGGGAAAGAGATAAACAAGAATTGAAAATTTAAGAAGAGAGAAGATTGAAAGAAAGATAAGTAGGTAGGTAGGTAGATGGATAGATAGATTACACATAGGTAGGTAGACAGAAAGACAGATATATATGTACGTAGGTATTAATGTATGCATGTGTGTATGTGTGTGCGTGTGTATATGTATTTACAAAAGTATGTATGAATGTATATATGTATGAATATGTATGTATGCTTGCAAATATGTATATGTATATATATGTGTGTGTGTGTGTGTGTGTGTGTGTGTGTGTGCATGGTTGTATGTATGTATGCACGTATGTATATGTATGTATGTATGTACTTATGTATACATGTTTGTATGTATGTATGTGTGTATGTATGTATGTATGTATGTATGTATGTATGTATGTATGTATGTATATATGTAAGTATGTATGTATGTATGTATGTATGTATGTATGTATGTATGCATGTATGTATGTATGTATGTATGTATGTATGTATGTATGTATGTATGTGTGTATGTATGTATGTATCCAAACGCCAAATGACGACTTCAATTGATTGCTATTGAGTGCATATCACCCGAGGAAATCATTACGATAAAAAAAAAAAAAATGCACAACAATTCTTATTTCTTTCAGCAAATTCAAAGCGTGACTCATCTGTTCCCTAGATTAAAAGACTATCATTCCTTTAACATTCACCGGAGAAAATGTACTCACAGACACGCGCACACACACACACACACACACTATTGTGCTAGTAACAATGACAGACACACACGCTCGATTTGATGAGGCAGTCATTGGAAAGTTAACTGGAAGGGAATGGGTTCTTTTTATTTCGTTTACGGGATGAAAGTCTAGCAACAAAATGAATGCGAGTTTGGGAAATGAGGATACATGGGTGAGCGAAAGGGAGAGAAAAGAGAGAGAAAGAGAGGGGGTGTGGGGAAGGGTTGGTGGGGGAAGGGAGGGTGGGAGGAACGGAGAGAGAAAGAGAGAGAGAGATAAAGAGAGAGACAGAGAGACAGAGAGGCAGACAGGCAGAGATAAGGAGAGATAGAGAGAGGGAGGGAGAGAGAGAGAGAGAGGTGAGAGGGAGAGAGAGAAGGGGGGGGGGGGCAGAGAGAGAGAGAGGATGGGATAAAGAAAGAAAGAAAGATAGGCAAACATACAAATGGGGGAGGGAGGAAGAGAATAAAAGAAAGAGAGAGACTGGGAGAGAAAAAGAGAGACAGACAGACAAACAAAGAGACAGAGCCCGAGACTAAAACGACACGAATCAAGATACCAGACGACAAAACAAACAAACAGTAAGATTCCCACACCCCACACAGAAAAAAAAACTCAAATACAGTCGGAAACAAAAGTCCTAACACTTCCATTTCCAAAAACTAGTCCACAGCGACGACCCACTAGTTAAACAGCAAACAACCGGCGATAAAGAAGTCCATAACACAGAGTACACTCAGACGACAAAGTACAGTTAATGCGAAGCCAGAGAGCAGTGTAGCCACGCAGGAAACTTTGGCTGGAAATGTGAACCATAGACGTGGAATTTTTGCTACTATAAAGGGCAGCTAGAGATAGGGGAGAGAAAAGTCTATGAACATTTTTACGGAAACCGGATAGAGCTACAAGCAATCATATAAGTTATTGAGAAATGGATGGACACATACCTGCCTACATATATACATATATATGAGCGTGTGTGTGTGGGTGCGTGTGTGTGTGTGTGTGTGTGTGTGTGTGTGTGTGTGTGTGTGTGTGTGTGTGTGTGTGTGTGTGTGTGTGTACATATATATATATATATATATATATATATATATATATATATATATGTAGTGTGTTGTATGCGACAGAAAGACAGACAGACACGCATAGAGAGAGGCTGAGAAAGAGAGAGAGAGAGAGAGAGAGAGAGAGAGAGAGAGAGAGAGAGAGAGAGAGAGAGAGAGAGAGAGAGAGAGAGAGAGGCTGAGAGAGAGAGAGAGAGAGAGAGAGAGAGAGAGGCTGAGAGAGAGAGGGGGGGGGGGAGAGAGAGAGAGAGAGAGAGAGGCTGAGAGAGAGAGAGAGAGAGAGAGAGAGAGAGAGAGAGAGAGAGAGAGAGAGGCTGAGAGTGAGAGAGAGGGGGGAGAGAGAGAGAGAGAGAGGCTGAGAGAGAGAGAGAGAGAGAGAGAGAGAGAGAGAGAGAGAGAGAGAGTGAGAGAGAGATAGAGAGACAGAGAGAGAAAGAGAAAATGAGACACAAAGAGAGAGAGAGAGAGACAGAGAAAGTGAGAGAGAAATAGAAAATGAGACAGAAAGAGAGACAAAGAAAGAGAAAGAGAGACAAAGAGAGAGAGGGGGGGATGAGAAAATGAGACAGGAACAGAGAGAGAGAAAGAAAGACAAAAAGAGAGAGAAAGAAAAAGATAGACAGAGACAGAGAGAAAGAGAAAGAGAGACAGAGAGAGAGAGACACAAAGAGAAAGAGAGACAGAGAGAGAGAGAAAAAGAAAGAGAGACAGAGAGAGAGAAAGAGAGACAGAGAGAGATAGAGAAAGAGAAAGAGAGAAAGAGAAAGAGGGACAGACAGAGAGAGAGAAAGAGAAAGAGAGACAGACAGAGAGAGAGAGAGAGAGAGAGAGAGAGAGAGAGAGAGAGAAAGAGAGACACAGAGAGAGAGAAAGAGAAAGAGAGACAGAGAGAGGGATGTTATTCCTAAACAAATACACACAGACAGACAAAAAGACATTCATACCTTCCTACTCGTCCATCCGTAATTGAATCCGAAAGCTGATCTTATGATACATGCATTTATAATGAAATAACAAGCTTATGTAGCGTATTCTATTTCATTAGAAGATAAATCAAATGCAAAAGGTACTTGTATATAGATATTCCATAAGTTCCCTATGTCTCACTGGTTATGAATAATGCATGATACATTCGGTAATGGAATGTTATTTTTTTTTTTTTTTTTTTTTTGTACAGTAGTTTATTATCGTTCATTCACGAACAAGCGCTGGTGTAAAAAAAAAAAAAAAATACAAGGGATTCGTTCATTTTCACGTACAAATCATATTGAATAATACATGAAATTAATTCATTTCCATTTAAGTATTAATGATAGTGAAGAATACAAGGGTTTCATACATTTTTATTCACAGACAAAGAAGAAGATAAAGAAGAAGAAGAGTGAATACAGGAAAATTCAAGGGACTAATTAATTTTCATTCTCGTACGAATGATGAAGAATAATACAAGGGACTTATACATTATTCAACAAATATCCGTATCAATGATATAGTTAATAACCTTACCTTGAAGAAAAAGATTACCTGAACAAGTGTAAATTACTGTAGTAAATTTGCGTGCGAGAGAAAGGGGGGGGGGGTAAAACAAAGGAAATTATGAAAAAAAAAATTTAGAAAGAGGAGAAGATAATACAAAATATGTGATTTTTTTTTTAAATATGTATATTAAAAAGCAGTTTATTCAATCGGTTTTATTCTGATTCATACATCTAAAAAGGAATAAGAAGAGTCTGGCAGTCTGTTTGACACACACACACCACGCAAACACAAAAACACACACACACCATACAAACACACAAGCACAGACACACACGCGCAAACCATACAAACACACACACACGCACACACATATACACACACACACACACACACACTCGCTTACTCACACACACACACACACACACTCGCTTACTCACTCACACACACACACACACACAGAAACGAAAAACACACGCACATAAAAGAGACTCTGCCAATCATCAAAACCTAAAAAAATGACGAGACAATCAACCAAAAATATAAAAATAAAAGAGAAAAATAATTTGAAAGAATGTTAAACAAAAAAAAAAACAAAAAAAAAATCCAGGATCACGTACAATGAATACGACATAAGTAGAGAGAGAATCTTTTAAAATATGCAGAAAGACGACGATGATGATGATGACGCAAAAAACGATAATAAAAAAATAAAGTAAGAAAAAAGAGAGAGAAAAAGAAGTGATCAAAGCTCCGGTTCCCGAACGAATTCCACTTAATTTGAAAAGAAACGGAAAAAGAGGTCTTTGGCAATGAAGAAAACGATTAGAAAAAAAAAAAATCAGGAAAAAAAGATTATTCAGATTAATGGATGGAAGTTTGGAGGAGGAAGTATTGACGAAATCTACGTCTGACTTATGAGTCAAGCAATGGAGAAGTATTTTAAGGGTTAAAAAAAAACCGTATTGCTGAACCTGTTACAGATCAGAGAAAAGGATACCATGATTTATTTTCCCCTTTCTTTCTCTCTCTCTCTCTTTCTATCTCTCCTTTATTCGTGTTGTGGACGATTCCGGAGATAAATACCGATTTAGTGCTCTTTCTAAATCTCTTTTTTTTTCCAGAGCTCTATTCCATCTCCGGTAACTATAAATGCCAAATCTCTTAAGGTAAAAGGATCCGATTCGGTTCCAGAATCTGACAAAAGAGACGCGTTGTTTTCAGGATACGCATTCGGGAGGAGGATTCAGTCGCATCGGAATTATCTGTTTTGAAGACGATTTTTGAAAATGTCTCAAACCAGATCAGAGAATAAATAAAATACTGATAATGCAAGAGTTTATTTGAGACACATCATCAAACCTTTATACATCAATAGATATATCAATAAATCGTGTGTGTTGATGAATTTTATATTTATCAGCAATATATTAATACATTGGACGTTGATAAATCTTATATATTAATATTTTTTGATGAATAAATCAGATCCTGACAATACGAGACTTCGTTTGATTTTCAGTTTCTATTTCTTTTTCTTTTTCTTTCTTTTTTCCTTTTTTCCCTGTTTTTTTTTTTTTTTTTCCCCTTTAGTTCAACTTCTTTATTTTTTCTTCTTTCTTTATTCTCTTTTCCCGTGTTCTCCATTTTCCTTTTTTCTCTTTTTCTTCATCGAGTGTCAATAACAGGAAGCAACATTAAGATAAACGAACAAAAGATAAATCGCAGATAAACCCTGTCATCGTTGCAATAATGCAGAGAGGAAAGTCAACATTCAAAGCAAAATCAGATATTTATATGATTTTTATTCATTATCATCTCTTTCCCTTTATCTCTATTTCTTTTTTTCTATTATCAAATTTTACTTTCATCTTCACGAAAGTTCTGCTGGCTTCAAAATTCAAGACAAAAAAAAAACACTGAGGTATAAGAAGAGGCTTCAGAGAATCTGTAGTTAACGATCGGAACTTTTCTTTATTGGGATATAATCTTGTGTTAAGTTACGAATGAGGGAGGAAGAGAAGGGAGAAGAATAGAAGGGGGAGAGGGAGAAGGAGGGAGAGGGGGAGAATGAGGGAGGGAGAGAAGGGGGGAGGAAAAGAAGGAGGGAGAGGGAGAAGGAGGGAGGGGGAGAAGGAGGGAGAGGGAGAAGGAGGGAGGGGGAGAAGCAGGGAGGGAGAGAAAGAGGGAGAGGGAGAAGGGGGGAGGGGGAGGAGGGAGAGGAAGGGGGAGTAGAAGGGAGGGAGAGAAAGAGGGAGAGGGAGAAGGAGGGAGGGGGAGAAGGAGGGTGAGGGAGAGGGAAGAAGGAGGGAGAGGGAGAAGGGGAGAAGGAGGGAGAGGGAGAAGGATCAAAGAAAAAGATAATGTCTGGGGGAGCGAGAGAGGGGGGGGGGAGGTTCAAGTGTAAGTAATGTAGTCATATGTTAATCATTGCTGTACTGTATTTAGGATACAATAGGAAATTTAAGTCATGATTTTAAGGGTTAAGGTAAGGAAATGGCCGTAGCATTTTGTGCAGCCAGAGAGCAAAAAAAATTTTTTTTTTTTTTTTTTTTGGTTTTTTTGTTAACTAATAAGCCTCCGTTTTAAGGTTCCTTAAAGTCGAAAGCTAACCGCCGTCCCCCCCCACCCCCCACCCCCCTCCTTTCTCTTACCATCCTGAGGCTTAATTAACCGGTAATCTATGTTGCCCGGGTGTTAAACCGCGCTAAGTGAAGTGTTTATAATACTGGGTAATTATGTAGTTCGGATATACAAATTACCCAAACCCGTTTAAGTAGCTTTTGTTTAAGGAGGACACGGTGTTAATGTGACTTATGCCGAGACTACATCCTCCTTCATAAATAGCAGGGAAGTAATGTCGTTGCGTCGAAAGGACTGAAAAGAAGAATAAAAAAAATCAGGGAAATATGTTAAATCAGATACCGGAGATTGCAAGAGCTTGATGTTTTACCAAAACCTTGTTTTGATTTTATAGAAAGGTGGATGGAGAGAGAGAGAGAGAGAGAGAGAGAGAGAGAGAGAGAGAGAGAGAGAGAGAGAGAGAGAGAGGCAGAGAGAGAGAGAGAGAAAGAAAGAGGGAAAGAGAAAGAGAGAAGAGAAAGAGAGAGAGAGAGAGAGAGAGAGAGGCAGAGAGAGAGATAGAGAAAGAAAGAGAGAAAGCGAAAGAAAGAGAGAAAGAGAGAGAGAGAGAGAGAGAGAGGCAGAGAGAGAGAGAGAGAGAGAGAGAGAGAGAGAGAGAGAGAGAACGAGAGAAAGAGAAAGAGAAAGAGAGAGAGAAACAAAAAAAATGTAATTAAAATGGAAGAAAAGCAAAACGTATTTTGGATTGATCCTGCGTCTTTTGCTCTTCTGAAAGGAAATAAGAGAAAGGAGGAAGTTAGAAGAAATCACGAAAAATAGTCATGATATTTTCCAACGATGACTTTCTCCTCCACATTATTGCAACGATAACATGTCGACTGTGATAAAGATGAGGTTAACTGCAGTTCCATTGGTTTTAGGTCATTCCTTCCTAATCTTTCCATTTTTGTGATCGTAACGTCGATGAAGAGAAAAAATATGTATCAAAATGTGTTGCTGTTGTTTGTGTTTTGTTCTGATAGATAGATAGATAAGAGAGAGAGAGAGAGAGAGAGAGAGAGAGAGAGAGAGAGAGAGAGAGAGAAAGAGAGAGAGAGAGAGAGAGAGAGAGAGAGAGAGAGAGAGAGAGAGAGAGAGAGAGAGAGAGAGAGAGAGAGAGAGAGGGTGAGTGAAAAAAGAGAGAGAGAGGGAGCGAGTGAAGAGAGATAGAGATAGATATAGAGAAAGAGAGAGAGGAAGAGAGACAGACAGACAGATAGAGAGAGAGCGAGGGAGAGAGACAGCGAGAGATAGAGGAAGAGGAAGAGAGAGAGGAAGAGAGACAGATAGACTGAAAGAGAGAAAGCGAAAGAGATACAAACAGAAATGTCTCGTTTTGGTGCCGTGCGAATAAAGCAGGATTCACTGTCTAGTAAAGCAATCGAAGCGTTGTATCTACCTTCGGATTTCTTCGTGAAATTCCACAGAACATATTGGCGGTACGATGTATGATCTTCCCAATAAGTGAATTTGCCGGACGGTACTGAATAACACGTACACACACCTACACGTATGTATGTGTGTATATATATATATATATATATATATATATATATTGATATGTGTGTGTGTGTGTGTGTGTGTGCATGTGCGTGTGCGTGGGCGTGTGTGTGGGCATGTGTGTGTGTATGTGCGGGCATGTGTGTGTGTATGAATATGCGAATATGAACACTGAAAATACATATCCCCCCCCCCAAGTAAACGTATTTATTTTACTAATATGCTTGTAAATATACATTTAGGTATACCCGCTATATTTCCAGGGGCGAGAGGTATTTCGTGGCGAGTTTTTGATATACATACCTACCCCCCCCCCCCCTATCATATCTGCCCGGTTAAATCAGCTGGGCGAGAAAATGCGTTTGCTTGTTTTAACTAATGCAACCATTAGCTGAGTGGTTCCAGGAGGGTCTAAAAACTATCATATCTGATATATCTGATATGTTGGAAGAAAAATCTTGCTCATTCTGACAAAATGGGAATTTGATCTTGCTCTCTACTTTTATCTGTCACGTATGCAGTTCATATTTTCCTTGCATTCGTCAGTGCATGCTAAAGCTTTGATATATTATAATTTCGCAGTGTGTGGAAAGTTATCTTAACGATTGTTTGTCCAGACGGCACTTGAGTCGTTTCAAGGGGAACCAGCTAGAATATATAAAAACACAAAATCGTATATTTGATACTCTTTATGATAATGAATCTTCATAAATTCCTGAATAACCATTTCGCGGCTAACCCTAATATATGCTAAATAAGAGAGAAAATATCCCCAATGGTATATGATGTCAAAATAACATAAGGGAAATCCGAGTTGGAAACGAGGCTGCCAAGCCGACACCTTTTTCCAAGATGGACGCAAGGCAATCCGAAATTACAAATAGAGACCGCATCACTGGGATGATGGAACGTAATATCTCTTCCAGTGAAGTAACCAGAGAGCCGGGTATCTTCCCCCTCGATGGCAAACAAGTGAATAAGTTTGGGGGTGGTGGGCCACCCTGAACGACCGCCCTCGTTCCGGATGCCCCTTCAACAATGCAAACTACAGCCCCCGCTAACAAGCTGCAGAAGACGATTACATGCAGGTGAGATTCATCACAGAATATCAACATCGCACACTGAGACGGGCCTTCACGCAAGATGATTATCCTAAAAACCAAAAGAGCGTGTTCTTGTTTTATTACTTTTGTTCAATAAATAATTTTCAAATAACTGATACATAACACAGATAATGTTATAAATCTT
>NC_061853.1:23120022-23122522 GCF_019202785.1 Penaeus chinensis
GGTTTTAAGGATGTACGTTTTTTTTGTTTGTTTGTTTGGTCTTTTTTAGGGTAATGGAAATACCATCCTTTTAGTTTTTGTTAATTATATTTGTATCGTTACTTTTGTTGTTGGTTGTTTTCTGTTTCTCTCTTTCTATCTGTCTATCTATCAATCTGTCTGTGTATGTCTATCTACCTATATGTATATATATATTTGTCTATAAATCTATTCATCTCTCTCCTTCTGTCTATCTACCTATCCATCTTTTTCACTCCCTGTCTCTCTCTTTGTATCTCTCTATCTATCAAACTATCTCTCTCACTACCTATCTCTCTCTTTCTATCTCTCTCTCTCTATCTATCTATCTTTCTCACTCCCTATCTCTCTCTTTCTAACTTTCTATCTATCTATCTATCTTTCTCACTCCCTATATCTCTCTATCTCTCTATCGATCTATCTTACTCACTCCCTATTTCTCTCTTTCTATCTCTCTATCTATCGATCTATATTTCTCACTTCCTATCTTTCTCTTTCTATATCTCTATCTATCTATCTATCTTTCTCACTCCCTATCTCTCTCTTTATATCTCTCTTTCTATCGATCTATCTTTCTCACTCCCTATCTCTCTCTTTCCATCTCTCTATCTATCTATGTATCTTTCTCACTACCTACCTCTCTCTTTCTATCTCTCTATCTATATTTCTCACTCCCTATCTCTCTCTTTCTATATCTTTCTCTATCTATCTATCTTTCTCACTCCGTATCTCTCTCTTTCTATTTCTCTATCTATCTATCTATCTTTCTCACTCCCTATCTCTCTCTCTCTACTTCTCTATATATCTATTTATCTTTCTCACTCCCTATCTCTCTCTTTCTATCTCTCTATCTATCTATCTATCTATCTATCTTTCTCACTCCATATCTCTCTCTTTCTATCTCTCTATCTATCTATCTTTCTCACTCCCTATCTCTCTCTATATCTCTCTCTCCATCTGTCTGTCTATCTTTCTCTCTCTTTATCTATCTAATTATCATATATTTACTTTATAAGTGACAACATATCAATAAATCATATTAAAAGACATGTATTTCCTTTTTCCTTACTTTTCTGTTCTATTTCGAATAAATAATAATAATAACAATGAAGATACACAAGAAAATAATGATAATAATGCCAATGGTAATGATAAAAATAAGATACTAATAACATCAATGACAACGAAAACGACAAAAATTATAATGAGGAAAAAAAAAATCCGGGAAATGAATATTCATAAAAGAGATGCTGGGAATTTTTTTTTTTTTTTTTTTTTTTCGCTAATCAGGAATGTATGTGATGGCGGTTAAATTATCTTTATTTTTATTTTTTTTTCTTATTTTTTCTTTCTTTCTTTCGTTCTTTCTTTCTTTCTTTCTTTTATCTTTCTTTCTTTCGTTCTTTCTGTCTGTCTGTCTTTCTTATATCTTTTTTTCTTTCTTTCTTCTCTTTCTTTCTTCTTTCTTTCTTTTTTATTTTTTATTTTTCTTTCTTTCTTTCTTTTTATCTTTCTTTCTTTCTTGCTTTCTATTTTCTTTATTTATTTATTTATTTTTCTATCTTTCTTTCTTTCTCTCTCTCTTTTACATAGACGATTTGTAAGGTATCAAAAAAGTAATAGTTTTTTTTCTTTCTTTTTGATATGTAAATACTGACCTGATTAGCAACGTTTCGAAAACAAAAACAAAACAAAAAATTCGTTTAGCATTTCATCTCATTGTTTCTGCTAATTATTTCCCTAAATAATTTCCCGTATCAGGTAGCAATGTACCTTCCATACTTTTTTTTTCCCCTAGTAATTAATCGGAGTTTTTTTTATTATTCACGAATTAATGAGAAGAGAAAAAATCAACTGCAAATGAGTTGCCAATTTCATTATTGTTTTGTTTGTTATGTATTCGGAACATTCTGAACATGTTGAATAATGTTGAACTGCAGCTCTATCGCTGTTGAATAGTTCAGTGATTGTTCAGACACTTGTAGGTCTGATAAAGAGACAGAGGGAGAGAGAGAACAGGTGAACAGAGGAGAACAGAGAGGAAGCCTGATATTGCAGTCTTGAATAACAGTATGTATCTTTTATTATTATTTTTTTTTTTTATTTCTATTTATTTATTTATTTTTCGCACACACACATATGCACGCACACATACACACACACACGCACACAAATACACGCACACACACACACACACGCACATAAATACTCGCATACACACACACACACACATACACACACACACACACACACACATACATACACACACACACCCACACACACACACACACACACACACACACACACACACACATATAAACACACATACACACACACACACCCACACACACACACACACACACACACATATAAACACACATACACACACACATACACAAACGTGCTTCTGTAGCCTCTGTACACAGAAGAAGAGGGAAAGAGAAAAAGAAAGACGAAGAGAGACAGGAGAGGATATGAAAAG
>NC_061853.1:23140022-23147522 GCF_019202785.1 Penaeus chinensis
CATGTACATACATGATACTTAGTTCGAATTATCATAAACAACATTTATCAAGAAATATTAACACAAAACTAGCCTGACGCTTGAGTGTGGACATTGCCATATTTACTCACCGACACTTGTATGTTTTTCAAGTATGATCCTGCAGCTGAAACAGATATGTAAATATATATATATATATATATATATATATACGCAGGTGTGTGTATATATATATATATATATATGTATATATGTGTGTACATATATATTTATTTATTTACACACACACACACACACACACACATATATATATATATATATATATATGTATGTATGTATGTATGTATGTATGTATACATATATATACATATATATATATATGTATGCGTGTATATATCCGGCCAAATCCATGACTTTTTATACTTCGTTCCAAGTTTTATGGATATTACTGTATTACCTTAATTAGCAATAATCTTTTACTGCGCAAAATGTACAAGCTAACGTTATGCATACTCATGGCCTAATTAAAAAGCAAATTAACAACTTATTAACTATCATCCTCCAGTAACTTACATGGTATCCAGCAACAAAATACACGCATTGTATTTTGTCTGCGCCCTACGCTTTGTTAAACAACTGTTTATTTTGTTTTATAAGAAGAAAAAAAAGTATGAAAAGCAAATACAGTACGATTTTTTTTTTCCCACAGATATTTAAAAGTTTATTCGGGTAAATAAATGAATAAATCAGATAGAAAGTATAAGTGTGTCTGAAAGCATTAAGTGTATCTGAAAGTATTAAGTATTTGAAAGTATAAGTGTATCTAAAAGTGATAAGTGTATATGAAAGTGGAAAGTTTATGCAAAAGTAAAAGGTCTATCTGGAAGTAATAAGTGTGTCGGAAAATTATAAGTATACTTGGATGTGATAAGTGTATCTGAAAGTGATAAGTTTTTTTTTATTATTATGATTATTATTATTATCCAGGAAAGAAAACCTCGTCTCCTTTGCTTGACTAGTTGATTACAAATGACAGATATCCTTTGTCAGCTTATGTATAAACCCGTGTTAATACATATATATATTTTTGTGCGAGTTTATACATTTATGAATTGCTTGATTGGTACAGCACATCGATTCATCTCTAGTGCTTAAAACCAGCGCCGCGTGTTGTGGTCGGTATGGATTAAATGTGAAGTGTCCTTGTAATTCTAATGTTGATTGGGTTAAAGTATCCTTTTTGATGGAACGTGTATTCACATTTCTGTAACTGTTTTTCATGCTTTATTCTCTCGGCATTTGCGAACGTGCGGCCATGCCCTTTTGTGTTTAAATTGACTTTAAAAAGTGAAATGAATGATTGACTGAGATGCTGTAGTGAATATATGCTAGTAAGACTTACACATTAGCCACTGTATAGAAAGGGAATCAGATTCTGTACAGAGACAAAACTTAAATTAGCTAGAATAAGCTGCGTAATGCATTGCATAAGAAGGAAATCAGATTGTTTGCGCAGACTCAGCAAAACTTTAATCACAAGTTCCCTGAGCTTGTTAATAGCCTCTTCCTGTAAATCATATCTCTTGTTTTTCAAGTTCTTATTAAGGTTGCGCAATTGTCTTTTTTTCAGTAAGCATATATCCACTGAAATCGATGTTCATTTCTTGTGTACACACACAAGCACATACACGTACACACACGCATACACGCACACGCCCGCGCGCACACACGTACATACACACGCACACACACACGTGTGTGTTTATATTCTACAAGACCGCAGGGGCGGCGCACACCTTCCTTTTCGCAGAAAGGTCAGCCTTCTCCTCGCTGAAGCTGCCACTGTTCTCCGAGTCACAGGAGGGGGAGAGATCATTACGGCCATGCGGCTAAAGGATCTCGAGGACGCGAAGGGCAGCGCCCGGTAGTGAATCCTGGTCTTGGTCCACTCCGAAATCCTTCCTTAGAGAAGGGAAGTCGGCCGACTTCATCTCGACGCCCTGGCCGTCCTGCAGACGAACGAGATCGTCGGCGACGGTTGAGATCATGGCGACCTCGAAGCTCGAGCCGATCTTCTTTTTCAGGCCCTTGTTGGCTCGCTCGAGCTTTCTCAATCGCGTGTTTGCGATCTGTGATCAGCAGTGGCGCAGGTGCGACGGCGTCTGCGGACACGGGAAACACCTCTTGCCTGTACGAGTGCCAGCACAAGTGTATCAGGCGAGGGGGATATACGATTAACGTTAAACGATAAACTTTGAGCAAAGAGCTTGACTCAAACTGCCCTCAAGCCTGACAGCGCATGCGTATCACTTGTATGTCGCATGATTTTGCATTTCTAAAAAAAAAGTGTGTATGTATATATATATATATATATATATATATATATATATATATATATGTATATATATATATATATAGATATGTATGTATATTTATGTATATGTGTGTGTATACTTATATATATATATATATATATATATATATATATATATATATATGTATATATATATATAGATGTGTATGTATATATATGTATATGTGTGTGTATACTTATATATATATATATATATATATATGTATGTATATATATGTATATGTATATATTTATATATATATATATATATAAATGATGAACTCTTACTGGGAAACTATATAGGATAATATGGCAAATGAAAATTAGCAACTTAAATTTCTTCTTACTTATTCAGAAAAGTGTGAAATTCAAAAGTCAACAAAACAGTCTGAAGAAATGCATTTCATTTTTTTTTTTTTTTTATCTGTGTGTGTGTGTGTGTGTGTGTCGTGTGTAACGGCGCCGTTTTGTCTCCTAGTGAAAAATAGGGAAAAAAGAGGACAAAAATGCTATAAGAACGCTCATCGCTGTACACAAACTTTAAAGGATTATTAATCAAGCAAATATTGAGTTTTTCTCATATGGAAAACTTCTCCAACACGGAGAAAGAGAGAAAAGAGAGAGTTCCGTTAACAGTCGTAGTGTGAAAATGTCCATCCGATTTCGAATACAATAATTTCCAGATTACGAATCCAAAAGAATCCGAAAAAACGATGTCAGAGAAGTAAAATATACAGATAGCTACAGCAGAGAAAGAATAACGAAGGACGGAGAGAAGGAGAGGAGACAGAGATCGCAAAAAAAAGTGTTGCAAATGAAATCTACTTCGCCTTCCGTTTTAAAATGGAGGATTCCTGATCTTCTAAATAAGCTGCTGTCTAAGGCCTGGTTTCATTATAATTTGTAAAGTATAAAGAATTAGGGTTTAAAAAAGGTGACGTTCTTACGCAGACCGTTTGTAAGTATGGTGAGTGTAGCAGATGTTTTAACATTTCTAGGATGTGATGTGATATCTATCTCTCTGTCTGTCTATCCCTTTCCCACTCTCTCTCTCGCTCTCTCTCTCTCTCTCTCTCTCTCTCTCTCTCTCTCTCTCTCTCTCTCTCTCTCTCTCTCTCTCTCTCTCTCTCTTTCTCTCTCTCTCTCTTCCACCCATACAATTACATGCAAACTTACGAACTTACGAACATACAGATGAATACACATAAATGTAAATCAGTTGCGAGATTAACCCAGAACACACACACACACGCACAGGCACGTACTCATGAGACCAGCGGTTATGTTATAAATTCACATCGGCAGCTATAAAGTCCACTATATTGTCTCCATAACCCCGTTTATGATTATCATAATATGAAAAAGTTTAAAGTAAGAATATTCTTCAGAAATTTGCATATATTCTACAAAGAAAAAAGTCATTCATATATACTAAACTGCTTTCAGGCAACGTGCCTAGATTAACAGTTCCATTATTAATATTCGTGCCTTACATCTTCCAAACAATATTAATAAAGGGAAAACAAGCGTTCATCCGTCATAACATGGTAGACGAACGTAAATTATTTTTGATTGACGACTTGTTTCTTTTTTTAAGGTTTGCGCCAGTCTCCGACAACTATTAAACTAAGAAAAATACGTATATAAATTATTTCAGAAGCTTAACATTTGTAATAATGAATCATTTACACAGCATGTATCAGAATGGGAATACATTTATTTATACGGAATACATTTATGATAAAAGTATACACGGTCACATCGCATCTATTACAAAACTTGAAAAGAAAATAAAGAAATGACCAGAAGACTATCAAAATTATATAATCGAAAATGTTTTTGTTTTTTTTGTCTTTCCATTCAAATTTTCTATCCGCCTTTCTGATTTGATAGACCAAAGTTCATAGACGAAGACGCTCAGAGACGGAGATCCTGATAAACGGAGACGCTGATAGACGAAGCCCCCGATAGACGAAGGCCCGGATAGACGGAGACCCTGATTGATGGAGACCCTGATTGATGGAGACCCTGATAGACGGAGACGCCGATAGACGGAGACCCTGATTGATGGAGACCTTGATAGACGGAGACGCCGATAGACGGAGACCCTGATTGATGGAGACCCTGATAGACGGAGACGCCGATAGACGGAGACGCTGATAGACGGAGACCCTGATTGATGGAGACCTGATAGACGGAGACCCTTATAGACGGAGACCCTGATTGATGGAGACCCTGATAGACGGAGACGCTGATAGACGGAGACGCCGATAGACGGAGACGCTGATAGACGGAGACGCCTGATAGACGGAGACGTAAGACGGAACCCTGATAGACGTAGCGTAGACAAAGACGCCGATAGACGGAGACGCTGATAGACAGACGCCGATAGACGAAGGCGCTGATAGACGGAGACGCTGATAGACGGAGACCCTGATAGACGGAGACGCTGATAGAAGACGCGATGACGAGCGCTGATAACGAGACGTGATAGACAACGCCGATAGACGGAGACGCTGATAGACGGAGACGCTGATAGACGGAGACGCCGATAGACGGAGACCCTGATAGACGGAGACGCTGATAGACAAAGAGTAGACGCCTGATAGACGGAGACGCTGATAGACAAAGACGCGAAGACGGAACGATAAGAACGGAAAAAAACGAGACGCTGATTGACGGAGACGCTGATAGACGGAGACCCTGATAGACGGAGACGCTGATAGACAAGACGCCGATAGACGGAGACCCTGATAGACGGAGACCTGATAGACGGAGACCCTGATAGACGAAGCCCTGGATAGAAGGAGACCCTGATAGACGAAGCCCCCGATAGACGAAGCCCCCGATAGACGAAGCCCCCGATAGACAGAGACCCCGATAGACAGAGACCCTGAAAGACGGAGACGCTGATAGACGGAGACCCTGATAGACGAAGAGGGCGATAGCGAGAAGGGAAAGGGCGGAGGGAAAGCGGGGCTACCAGTACCACTTTAACAGCAAGGCAAAGATCGACCGAGCGTGGTGCCTGTCGGAATGGTAGTTCACACGTATAGGCAGTTGGAGTGTGGGCGGGTTTGTGGGCGGGTTTGTGGGGGGTGTATGGGTGGGTGTGTTTGGGGTGTGTCGGGTGTAGTTGCGGGGGTGTGTGTGAGGGGCTGTCTCTGGTCTTGTTGCGGTGTAGTGATAAAGATGGGCGTGTATAGGGGGGGGGGGGTGTAATATGTGTGTAAAAAAATGAGGGAATGTTTGTAATGATGGTATGGATTTCTGTCTCCCTCTGTCTGTTTATTTATATTTATCTATCAACTATTTATCTCTTTATCTGTCTATCTATCTCTCTATCTGTTTATATATTTCTCTCAATATATCTACCTGTCTGTCAGCCTGACTATTTATCTGTCTATTTTTTTTATGTCTATCTATCCACTATCTATTATCTTTTTCTCTCCTTCCCTTATTACCTCATCACCCTCTTCTTCTTCATCCTCCTCTTCCTCTTCCTCCTCCTCTTCTTCTTTTTCTCCTCCTCCTTCTCCTTCTCCCCTTCCATCTCCTCGACTTCTCCTCTTCCTCCTCCTCCTCCTCTTCTTTTTCCTCCTCCTCCTCCTCCTCCTCCTCCTCCTCCTCTTCTTCTTTTTCCTCCTCCTCCTCCTCTTCCTCCTCCTACTTCTTCTTATCCTCATCACTGTATACATACATACATATGTGTATACATGCATATATATATATGTGTGTGTGTGTGTGTGTGTGTGTGTGTGTGTGTGTGTTATATGTCTGTATATTTATACAGACATATAACTCCCATAGCCCACCGAACTGCGCTCCGCTCCAAACCGAGCTGTGTCCTGGCGGCTCTGAACTCCTTAACACGCAGGCCACTCACACACACTCATATCGTTTAGCCTACCAAGTGGGGGCTGTTTTGCGTCGTCCATTAGGCGCAGCCGATAAGCCTAATCGGACTGTGTCTCTGTTCCGTGCCTTTGAGTTTCCTCGCTCAGTACACTACATGCAGTTGCTTTGTTTTGTGAAGTCTTGGCTGAAGAATTTCTCGGTTTTTATGGTTCTTGAGGAGCCAAACTGGGTGGGTGTTTTCCGTAGAGTTTTTGGGTTCGTTTTAGCACCTTTTTTTTTTTTTGCTTGTTCTCGTTTTTCGCTCTCTTTCTCTTACTATTTCTCTCTCTTTCTATCTCTCTCTCTCTCTCTATATATATATATGTGTATATATACACGTCGTCGTCCTTTTTTCTTTCCTCTCAAATCTCCTCTCTCTCCCTCACCATTCTCTACCCCTTAGTCTATCGCCTCCCTTTCAATTCTCTCAATATCCTTTTCTTTGAACTCCTCTGTCTCCTCCTTTGCACTTCTATGCGTCATTACCCCTATTCCTCCTTTCGCTTTCCTGTTAAACTCTTCCATCCCCCTCTACGCTAATTTTCTTCTTGTCACTTCTTCTTCCTATTCTAGATTTCCACATCTCTCTCTTCTTATTGTTTCTTGTTTGTTTTTTTTCTCTAAACCTCTTTCTTTCTTTCCAGGTTTATTTACTTCCTCCTGCTTTCATCATCATTCTTTTTTTCCCTTTCAAGTCTATTTATTCTCGACATTTTCTCTTGTATCCTAGTTCTTCCTTCCCTCACTTCCCCTCACTTTATCTCCTTGTTCCTTTTTCCCTTTTTCCTTTACATTTCGCTTCTTATCTCTTTCTTCTCCCCCAAACTTTCTCTTCCTCCATCGCTTCTGTTTCCCCTTTTCCTCTCCCTTTCTCTACCTCATTTACGTCTCCTTTTCTCTTTCCTCCTCCTTCCTATCCCCTATTTTTTCTCCTCTTCCTTTGCCCTCCTTTCCCTGTTTCTTTCTCTTCTCTCTCGTCCCCTTCCCTTTTTCCTCCTCCCTCTCCTCCCCTTTTCTTTTTCCCTCTCCCTCCTCTCCTTTCTCCTCCTCCCGTATCTTTTCATGTACCTCTCTCTTCTCCCCTTTTCATTCATCCCTCACCTTCTTTCCTTTATTCCTCCTTCTTCTTTTCCTCTTTCTCTTCTCCTCTCCCCTCCCCTTTCTCTTCTCTTCATTCCCTATTCTCTTCTCATCTTCCTTTCTCTTCTCTTCACTACCCTTCCTCCTCACCTCTTCCCTCTCCACTCCACTTTTCTTTTCCTCTTCTCACC
>NC_061853.1:23165022-23185022 GCF_019202785.1 Penaeus chinensis
CGCACAGAAGTAAAATGGAATAAAACAGTTTTTAAAATCATGCGAGACAGGAAAAGGTATATTCGTTTTCGTATACAATGCCAGACGCTTTCATGTTCAGTATTCAGTCGTTCACGCCATTTAGTAAGGCTACACGTATCCTCATGTATGTATGTTATTACGAAAATTGTGGAGGCCAGGATACATGAACATTAATGGAACATGTTACTAGTTCAATAGTCCGAATAATTCTGAAGAGCTGCGTAAAGATTCTTGTTACTTTTATTTCTGTCTGTTTGTTTTTTGTTTTTGTTTTTATATATACAATCGTCTTTGTAAAACATAACTGGATTTTGTGCTAACATCAAAATATTTTAGAAAGATGATAGGGCAAGTTGTGATAATAATAATAATAATAATAATAAATAATGATGATAATAATAATAATAATAATAGTAACAATAACAATAATAGTAATAATAATAATGATAATAATAATAATAATAATAATAATAATAATAATAACAATAATAAATCACCATTTTCCTTCGCCAAAGTTCCAGGGAATCACAAATTTATCTTTGAATCAGATAGTTTGTTCAACAAACTGTATTCAAAACTAATGACTACTTAGCACTATCCTTGACCCTTTAAATTTCCTACTGTAATGACATTTTTGTAATCTTCAAATGAAGTTTCGCTGCCAATAGTTTAATTTATTTCCGCCATGAATGGACAGAATACGATAGCGAATTTCTACTTAAAAGCATCAGAGATTTACTTTAATAAAAAAAGATTTAAAATGTCTGCATGAGAAGTAATAAAACAAATGCTTTTAAACTTATTTATGATCTTGTCTAATATAATACAAATTATACACTTATAGACCATATCACACAGCAATTATGATATTGGTTTTAACAAAGAAGAATTTATAGACTGTAGTAAAACAAAGAATAAAATTAACATGGAAATCTTTAGCATTCAGAGAAAGATCTAAATATACTAACAACAAAATTACAAACTGCAATATTTGACGAGAGAAACCACGCCAATCTTTTCTCTGTTCTCGTTTTAAAAAATGCATAAATGTTTCAAAAATAGATTTGGAAATATTGCATATTCTCTTTTTATTTTTCCGTCTTCGTAGGTCTTAATTCTGTCACATAAACTGCCTCGGAAATGTCCATCTCAGAATAGATTGAATATTCAGCTATTCAGATACACAGACATATCTATTTCTTCCACAAAATACCCAGTCCTTCTCACCCACTCAAGATATGTTCATCAAGCTCTCTATTGGAAATTCAGGAAAGATTGCATTTGTATTGCAAGCCATACGGGGTTTGTTAAATCTACATGAACTGTTTCTATTTACCAAAGATGACACAAATTTCCCGAATTTATCCTATATAGCAATACATTTTTTCGTAGGGACGATATACCCAGGCTACACAATATTTAAGAATATATATATATACATATACATATATATTTATTTATATATATAGTCATTTATTTACTTATTTTATTGTTATATATTCATCAACCACACAATCCCTAAACTGACCAGCAACTACCCCTTCCCCCTTTCCCTCTCCCCGCAAAACATACAAACCCCAAACCTTATTCATAAACGACGGACACGCAGACGATGACCACCCTGACAACATCCATCCCCCTGCACCCCCCCCCCCCACCACCCACAAGGCCATGCCCTCAAACAGCCCTGCCCAGCCATGCCCACGGCGGGGAGGTGTCGCGGAAGTGCAGAGTCCCCCCTGCGCGCCACGCGGCGAGCCCGTTCTCTGCGGCGCGAGCGGCGGCCGGCGTCCGGGCGTCACTCGGCCGAGGAAGCACGCCGGAGGGGCACGCTCCCTCCTCCTCCCTGTCCCTGACTCGTCCCCGGGGCACTTCTGAGGCTGGAAGAGAGCAGGACGGCGGGCGAGGATGGCGTCTCGCGACGGGCCCATGGTGGCGGGCACGGACGGCACGGACTTCGTGCACAGGGAGACTGTGGCCTCCCACTACCAGATTAGGTGAGTGTAACGCGATGCCGCCTCGACCGAGTATTCCTGGCACCCGCCACCTGGCACCTCCCTGGCACTCTCGCTGGGCAGTCCCGCTGCAACAATCTGTCGATTCCTTTATATTTCTATTACCGCCGTTAAATGATGTCCAGAATGGGGTCGGGGAAGGCAGGGGCACGACTCGCCACGTGCCCAGCTGCCCGCATGGGGCCCTTGTGTCATGCGGACGCGAGGGGGGGGAAGGGGAGGGCACCGTATGGGAGTTATGTAATAAAAACCTCCAAACTCGGAATGGCAGGTTATTGAACCTATGCCATATGTTCAGACTCGCTAATGAAGAAACTGCCTCTGCCAATGAATAAGTTCTTAATTTACTCATGACAAATTCCTTTCTCCCCAATCACCAGTTGTAGTGGACTGTAAGCCTCCTCCTGACAATTAGAACAAAGCTAAACGGTCCGGTAATCCTATATTAGCCGTAGAATAGGGTGGCCATATGGAGCTGCCATGTTGGGGCTTAAGACTAACTTGTTGCTAAGGAGGAAGTTCTCCATTCCTTGATTTTGGGCGTTGTTTCCTACTTTTTCTTTCGCTGCCGGTTAATTAAGTGTTTGAGCGAATGATTAAGAGAGTAGAGGGGGATTTTTAATAAGGGTTAAGTGTAAGGGTACTATTACTAGCTATAAAAAGTATACGAAATCGGTTGTAAACATAATTGAAGTACAAATTTCCACTTTTATTTAATATGCACTGCCTGAAACCTATCCAAATGCAATTTGTAATAAATATGAATGTAGGGAATTTATACGAATATATGGCAACAGTTTGGAAGTATGGCCCCGATATTGGTGTAAGCTCTGTGCCTGTCGATACTCCGACAAAGGCCAACACTCCTCCTCCAGCCATATTTTGAAGGAAGGGTGGCAGAGGTTTATTTGCCTTGTGCCAGGCTCGGAAAATGTGGAGTTTTATGATAATGTGCTATATTCAAGTTCAATTAATGATAGAAAGCTTTCCGTCACAGATCACAGCAACTTTCTTGTGGACATGCGTAGCACAATCCATCCCATCGCTTAAATGTTTCACAAATGGGGAATATTTACTGATTAGTTATAAATACATGCATAATTTTGACATAAGGAATGTCATGTCAAGTTGTCACAAATAACTATGTCATTTTTCATTGACATGTGAAAAGAGCAAGTATATTTTCAGATATATCAGTAATGTGGATTAACCAAGTACATTTCTATTATTTTTACTTTATTTTTATATATATATTTTTTTTATCATAACTCCTTTGCATTAATATTATTAGTATTGCAATGAATAACATTCCATATGACCTCTTTTCAGAACTTGGATATTTGAATACAAAGAGATATTGTCCAAATTAATTCATACTTACCCTCTAATATTTCTTTTCTCTGCATCTTCCTTGTAGTCATGAATTAACTTGCATTTATTATTATTATTGGGTAGTTATTTTACCATTCATAGGGGGTGTTTGCTTTAATAGAGGGCTAAGAGTGTGATATTTTACCAATATTATTGTGCGTATGATCTGTAATCTATTATAAATGTATGTTTTCTTGATAATCTTTCCTTTTTCTTTCTCTCGTTCCTTATTATTAAAGTCGTGTCATGGCCTCCAGTTGACATTTTGGAATTTAGTCAAGACATAATGCTATAGTGAAATGTAGAAGTATGAAATAATATATGATAATATTATAAACACTATTTTATCACGTCCTACACAAAAGAGTTCTTTGAGTTATGAGAAGAATGAATGGTCATGCTTGTAAGTCCTCAGTTTTTAGACGTTAAGAAGATGCACTTCCCCTATAGAGTATTATTAAATTTTCCAACAAACTTCATACAGCTCATAAAGTGAAGTCAGACTCAATTTCAACCTGTTCACACCAAGTAACATTACTCTTCCCTTGATGTACTAAGTCGACATGCTGGTTGGCAAATATCCATGCCATGCACAGTCAAGCTAAATGTATATTACATTATATTGTATTAAGTAGTTATCAGTTTGTATTGCCCTAACTCCAGTCATTGATTTGATACAGCCCTCAGAAGTCAGCTTGAAGTCTCTCTTCGGTTTTGAAAGGGTCATATAAAGCATGTACTTCCCATGCTTCTCATTTTTCATGCATGCAGGACCCATCATGTATATTATGGATAAAAGCTACAGTCATATTGTTAAGACTAGCAAGTAGGCAGCTGATTGACAGACATGCACTTCTCTTTGCAAGTCCACTGCACACTTTTCACTATCCCAACCCATACTGATCGCCAACCTTTGTAGTTAGTTGTGCCACCATGCAGTTTAAAAGACTGACAAAAGCTACATATATTATATAATTAATTTAGGGATCTGTTTGTGGTTTGTGTGCATGTAAACATATACACATGTACATGTCAACACCATACATGGTGTATCTCTACATTGTAACATAAAAAATGTACTAGATAATAAAAATGAAAAGAAATTGTGATCACAATTAGCCACACATGCTGGATAATCCCCATTTACTATTGAAATACAGCTAGGTGGTAGCAAATAGGTGATTACTGTAACTATTTCAGTGTGAGAATTCTTAACCTTTATCAAGATGGCTAAAGCAGCAGTCAGTGCCGTATTTTTATACAACTTCCTCTTATCTCATAGAAACAGTTCAAGGTTGTTTGATATCTGTGTGTTGAGATAACAGTATGCAATTTAATCATATAGGTAATTGTAAAGATCTTCAAATTCTTTAAACTTATTACTAAAATGAATACTCCTTTATCATTTCCTAATACATTTTGTCAGTCAAAAGAAAGAAATGAGAAATAGGACAAGATTTAGATTATATCAAGTCAAGTGGAAATAAGTTGATGCTGGCACTTCTTTTATCAGTACTCATCAGAACAACTATCATCAGCTGTGATATATTCTTTTTTCATCATGAATGACTTCTCTCTTTTACTCTAAAGATTGGAAAGGAGCAGAGAATGATAAGGGTGGCTTGATTACCTTTCACGGTGTTTGTTGAAAATACCAGCATTCTTAATCATTATTTCTTACTATAGGAAAAAACAATTGGAATTTTGTAATGGGAATGATAATCCATAATTTTGATGTTAATCTTGAATGCTTAAAATAAATATCTTGTTTCATGGTTAAAAGTAGCTATGGATGCCTTGTACTACACACTAAACATCTGCATAATGAAAGTACTGCATGACCGAAGTGGAGCATCTTCATAAATCTTTTGTCAATCACCCAACCTTCCTCGATACAATCATCACTGTCAGTTTCAGCACAGTAACTCTCTATCTCCACCCCAGTCAAGAAGGACCAGTAGTTCAGGTAGCTCTTTTGAAGTGTCAGTTGTTGCTGCCAAATCTGTTGAAGTGATGTATACCCAGATGGCCCTCCCTTTGATAATTGCGCTGCTGCTGAACTTTGGCAATACACCTTGAATATTTGCAGGAGACTTAATAGGTTTTTGTGGAGTGTAAAGATGCTTATACTTTCCCTCATCCTCTACCCTTCTTCTCTTAGAGATAGATGTTCATTATATGCTTTACTTTGTCTTACTGTGTGCCGTGTTGATAGTTTTCCATATTTGGAGGAAAGATACCTCAGTAAGAGTAGTTTAAATTAGAATCCTGTAATACTCTGGATTTTTTATGCATTTGGTTTTGTGGCAATAAATAATAATATCCTCTAGGAGTATGGAAGTTGATTTCTTGTTTTTCTGTATTAAGTTTTCAACATGTAAAATATTAACAGAACAGTCAGAAAAAAGTATTGGCACAAAAGGATATTGACTAAATAGACCAGACTTTATGTCCAAGATGATTAATAAGCTTTCAGATTTTCTTAGTTCTGTACCAGTAACAGAATGGGCTACAGGGGAAGGTAACTCACATTATTGTTTGAATCTTACAGCTGGCCTCTCAAGAAGAAAGTGTCAGAAGTGTAAGTGATAAGGCAGGCCCCTGTCGTCTCTTTACTGGTCTAATATTACTGCATAGAACTTGCTGGTTAATGTAGGAGTTATATAATGCTGGATGACATGAAATATAGTGTCTTTGGGTGATATTAGGCCAGTAAGTCCAGGCAGTTTGCCTGAGTGTGGTGTAAAGATCCCTCCAACCCTCTATATAACAGTATTCTACCTGGGTGTTCTGTGCATGTTCAATGAGAAGAATTGTTTGCATCAGTGGAATGAAAACTCAACTGTCTTCTTCACTGTGCCAGAGAGGGTGGTAGACTTCAGGAAGATTAAATTTTCATCTTTCTTCTTTTTTTTTTTGCTTTTAAGAAGTCATGTCTTTGGTCAAATCATTAATGTTAGGAAACATTTCATGCCAAGTTCACAATGTCAATAAAGCAAAGCAGAGCAAGGGAGAAGAAAAAAAAAAAAAAAAAAAAAAGCCGCTGTGACTGATAAAAAAAAACAACCTTAGTAAAACATTTCAGTTCCTGATTCTTTTAGTCATAATTGCATGGTGACACCTCCCTGGCATAAACCCTTGGTCCCTCTGTATTGGTTGGGTGGTTCGTGACCTTATTGACTTGTTTTTCTTACCTTTCACAGTTGATAAGGGCGAGATTTTCCCGCACTTCCTTGCCCTTTGATAAAATTCACTCTTGATAGATGCAAGATGACATTGGTGTCAGCAGCATTAACAAACTTTTGGAGGATGACCTATTCGTATGTTTTAAAAAACTGAACCATTTTAGAAGGAGGAAATAAACCAGCGGTGTACAAGACTTTTTCTTTTCTTTTCTTTTTTTTTTTTTCATTTGATTTTTTACTTTTACTTTTACTATTACTTTTACTTTTACTTTTGTTCTATTCATTTCCTGTTGACTGCTGTGTTCTACATGGAAATGCCCAAGTACCCTCACTAACTCATCCAGGCACATGCTATTGAATTTCTGTGGAGTTTGTTCCTTATAACTCCTTGATTTTTTTTATTTCTGTTCACGTGTATTTCATAATATGATCTACATTTTAGTGATCTGTGTCACTCGACTTGTCTCATGTTTTATGGTTTAATGTTACCCAACCATCTTTTGGTATTCAAATCTTTCTAGCAGATAGATATGTGCTTCATTTTCTTTTTTGTCTTCTTCTTCTTCACTTAAAGGAAGAGTTTACATATTCAGCAATCCATCCAATTTTAAGAAGTAAAAATAGTTTATTGGGATCAGTAAGGGGCAAGATGGAACTGGTTAATGGTTGTCATGATATTTTGGCTCACTTCCTAAGCAACAGCCAGAGAACATTTGTAAAGGGATTCTGTAGATAAAGTTCCAGTATTTAAATGACTATGTATCTTAGATAATGTATTTTATACATTGTATTTCATGGATCTCATGAGAGTTGGCAGTTCTGTTATAGTAACAGACTGCTTCAATATCAATATGTGTTCCGTGAGGTAGTGTATTATTGAAATTGGGAAAATAATTGTTAAAGCTTTGTCACAGTGTCCATAAGACACATTCTTATACTGAACAAAGTTATAGATTTTATCAAAATTTCTTATTAAAGCTTTAGCTTATAATAAAACCTGCTTTGTCAATGCAGACATACTCATGGCTAAAACGATATCAGCTATATCTTTTTGTTGTTTAGACCAGATATAACAGAACCTTTATAAAAGCAATGTAGTCACCATTCTATCTTATTTCTTCATACCACTGGTGATGGATGGGGTGTCAGCAAGTAGGTGACAGGACAGCATCATGAAAACAGATCATATTCTGTTCTGAATAAATCCCAAGTCATTATATACGTTGAACCCACCGATCTCATTTACCCATGAAGACTTGTCTCACTTTCAGTTTGCATGTTATGATGTTCACAAGAAATTATTATTCTAGATATCTCCATATTGAAAGAGTTGTTAAAATGTTCTTATGTTTGCAGGGTTTATTCTATGTGATTTGCCATTATGTCTGTATATATTTAAAACAGTAAAGTAATGAAGGGCATCACTTGTGTCTCTTTGCCTTTCTTTAACTAATGATAGGAAATTAATTATGGGAATGTTGTAAAGACTATAAAGCAAATTTATCACTTTTTCTACTGCTTGGGTGTAGATGTTATATCATGTTTTACAATTGTTACATCTTTGGCAGTGTGCTGAACAAAGGACGGCTAAGAAAATGCGTGTTTTCACACCTCCTCCTGGCACTCCTGATGGTGGTGAAGATGGTTCCCGACTTTCTCGACAGACTAGACATATTCGTACTCGAAATTGAAGAATTAGAAGTTCCGCAGGTATTTATTGCCAAGCTGAATGTTATTGATAATATATTACCCCCCCCCCCTCTTTTTTTTTTTCTTTTTTTTTTCTCCTTATTTAGATTAACTTTTCCAACACTTTTTTTTTTTTCCTTTTTTTTCTTTTTTTTCTTTTATTAACTGACACCTTAAAACTGATATACATGTAAGTATAAAGAATGTTTTTGATAACCTTTTGATCATTTCAGCCTCTCAAATGGGAATATGTGTGGCTTGTCGGATCCCTTGCCAGTTTCCTCGGCCTGATGGCTATAAGAAAAAATAGAGTATTGCTTCTACAGGTAAGCTGACTTCAGTTCATGGTTGCATAGATGAAAAAATAGAGGGATGGAGAGGGAAAGAAGAAGAGAGAGGGGGTGGGAAAGGAGTGAGAGACAGAGATTGGGGGAAGAGTAAAGGAGAAAGAGTGGGGGAGAGACAGAGAGAGTGGGGATGAAAGAGAGTCAGGGAGGAGTGAAAGAGGGAGAGGGGGAGTGAAATATGGAAAGAGGGGAGTGTAAGAGAGAGAGAGAGAGAGAGAATGTGTGTGTAAAATATATACAAACTTCAGTTGTTTTTACATACAAGCTTCACTTTATTGCTTTCAGATTATCCTCCTATTATTGTCTTATGTTTACCTTTGTTTTCCAGATATACTTTGGTCTTATCAACCTCTTCTCAACGGTGCCCATTCTCTTGGCTGCCATGATCTATTTCTCCGAATTCCTTAAATACTGCTCTGAGGAGGAGCCTGCAGGTCTACAGCTATGGCAGGTTGGTGAATCAACAAGGCTTGGGGATATTTTAACTGATATTAGCAATGGCTGTAATGGACCAAGTTGCAGCTGACACCACAGCATGACATACAGCGTGCCAACTGCTGGTCAGATGGAGTTTATCTTTCTATGATAGTAGTGACGTTTCTTAGATGTCCCTGTTAGACACAAGCACTTAAAGTGAAGGAAAACTTTAACTTTACTTTTTTTCTTCTTCTTCTTCTCCTTCTCCTTCTTCTCTTTTTCTTTTTTTTAATGAAATAAAAGTATAAGCTAATAGGTATCCAGTGTTGTGCATGAATTAGGGGGAAACTGGCAATACGCACCAAGACCCTCGCATTACAGGCCAATAGCCGTATTCCGCAGCTAATGGGTTATGAAGTATGTGTTTGGGTAAAGGAAAGAAATAGACTTGAGTTTGGTGACCCTAGGATATCAATGTGGAGTTTGTTAAGTTCCAAGGCTGAAATTTGTAAAGAGGCTCATGGAATTTCCTTTCGTATCTCTCGAGTGTAAATGATGCTCATAGGAATTGCCGTGGATAAATACAAGTTTTCTGGCTGTTGGCTATCTTGGTCACTTAACTTCCAACCCCATTTTCATCTATTAAACCCACTGGCACCTGGTAATTGTACTGGCTGCAGTAGTTTTGTTTTTGTCTAATATTATTATCATTATCAGTATTGTTAGTAGTATTGACATTAGGATTGTTATATTATTATCAGTACTTTTAGCAGTAACAGATAGAAAATAAGATGGGGGGGGGGGGGGTGTAAAGAAAAAGGATTAATAGATGAGATCAGGTAGGACCAGTAACTGATACATTGGTGACAGTGTATTTACTTGCCATCAATGAGTTGTGCGTGATTCTAGCAGAAATGAGACATTCTTTAGAAGTTTTCTACAACTTCAGAGTGATTTTATCATATAATTCACAACTGGATATAGAATCCGTCTTGGCAACTCTTCCAAAATTGATCTCTCTTTTTGTTTTCGTTCTTTCTTTCTTTCTTTCTTGAAATTCATGTAAACAGCTGTTGGAAGTGGTTCTAATCATTTGTTTAATTTTCTCATAAACACAAAATACATAAAAAAAAAGAAAAAAAAAGAGAGAGAGAGAGAGAGATCTGATGCCACTGGGTCATGGCATGTATAGACATGTCATGCCCACTGTGAGTTACTTTATTAATTGTCTTTACACATAGATAGCTCTAAAAGTACTTAGTTACCAATGAGCCAATTACTAGTATTACCAGTTCTACCTTTTTACAATTTCCCTTGATTTTCGGTAAAATTTTCTGGTATCTTATATAACTATTAGTAATGTCATTAATGTTATAATAATTATAGCCTCTAATATAATAATTATAACAGCACCAGTATTGATAGCATTAGTAAAGAATATGTCTTTACTGCAAACTCAACAAAAGGTAAAATCAGGTGAGGTCACCGGGTGTACTAATGGACTCCTTTGTATCGAAACACTTGTTGAACCTTATATGTGCAGTAACATTTCATAAAACAATCCAACGTTTTCCTAGCGACAGAGGGTTAAGGGGCTTAAACGCAGCATTCTGTGTAGTAAAGTAGCTTACTGGACTTTTCTCTAAAACTGACGTCTCCCAGTGTGTTATCGCTAAGAAATATGCCAACAGGAGATCAACTTCACGTCTTACAAGCATTTATCAAAAATTATTGATAATGAAATATTGTTTCTATGATTGCACATCCAAGTAACATTGATGACAGATATTGGCAAGAAACACAAGTCTGTAAGTTTTGATATGATGAGCAGTGTTCACTCAGGCCCACGCCTACAGTATTCCCTCTTGGTTTTACAAAATGTGAGTACAGTACAGTAGTATGACAGTTGAATTGGATGCTTGCATAGATATAAACCCAATGCCATTGGGGATGGCATGTATGGATATGCCAAGCCCACAGTGAGTTTAGTCTATTCATTTTATTTATATATTAATGGCTCCACAAGTGCTTAGTCTAACCTGTTTAACCTTGCGTTTGATTTTTGGAAATATCTTGTTTAATCTCTTATTGCTATTTGTATTGCTGACAACACTGTAATCATTAAAGTAATAATAATAGCATCAATACCAATTGCTATAGAAAAAAGGGGGAAATCAGGTGAGGGCACGTAGACTAATAATTGACTGCTTAGCAGCTGCACATTTGTGGAGCCACTAATGTATAGATACGTATTACAAAACAATACTACAATGAACTGTGCATTTTGCCAGTGGCACTGGGTAAATACATCTGTATTTAATATTCATTGATAAATAATTTTTAGATAAGATATAATTGAAAGAATGATTTGAATGATTTAGGAGGGGGGTTGTATGTCCTCCCATATTTCTTGTTACCAGATTTTATAAGGAGTTCAGAATTTCAAACAGCTCTGAGCATTTTTATATATATAGTGTAGGAGCCACTTCCCCTGTCACATTAATTATTCTTGTTTCAATGTGTCCAGGAGCAGCTCTTGTCCATATTATATATTCCTTGTTTTCAAAACATTGCAAGTAATGATATTTTTGTTTAACTTTATACTTGTTTAGTTCCAGTAAGTTCACTAAACTCTGTATATAATCTGTTTTAATCCCTTGATGATGGGTGAGAAAAACTAAAAAAAAAATAATAATAATAATAATAATAATAATAATAATCTTAAGCTCTGGAGATCAATGGCAACGCGCCGACTTTGAGCGCGGGAGTTCAGTACATCAAGCCGAATCACCAGCTCGTAGCGCTTTGGGGGGCCCTTTGGTTGAATTTATCCCCAAACTACCTAAGAATATTCTTCAGTTTGATCAGCTCTACGGGAAGGTCATATCATTCTCTCATTTTTTATTTCCCATTTACTTTTTATTTTGGACAGTCATTGTGATCTATATTTTCAATTCTTTGGCCATACATATATATATAATTTTTTTTTTTTCTCTTTTTTTTCGAAATTCTAAAATCAGGGCATGGTGGAAGAAATAGTTAGATATGGAGGCTCTCGAATTTTACGAACCTGGGTCAGTCTGTTGGCTTATGAAAGGAATTACTGAAACATGACCTTGAGATAGGACATGACCTTGAGATAGGACAAAGGAAACAAACCCCAGGTGGTAACATGGCCATCACCCGTTCGCATATGTGGATCCGTGAATTTGGGTGCGTTCTTGTACTCAAGAATATGTCACACTACAGGAGTAAACCGACTTTTTTTACATTAAGAAAAAATATTATTTGCCCCAGATAAAATCATTTTCTTTATTGATATTTGTAAAAGAAAGAAAAAAAAAAAAAAGAAGGCATGGAAGACCATTAAAATGTTGGCATTTATTAATTATAGCCCATTATCTTTGCAATTAAGTGAACAAAATTATCAGACGCATGGGTGGGGTCGGTACTTTTCGTTCTTATGGTACCTACGCCCAACGGTATCTTCCTGAGGTTGCATTTTTTACTGGAAAAGCATGAAAAGGGTGTGTTAGCCATATGAACTCCTTACGAAACAAATGGATAAGACCAATATCAAAATTTGATGTACTTTTTATCTTTGAGTGGGTATCATTAGGTACTATCATCTTCAAAATAAAATGATAAATATTTCACTTGTTTTCCAAAGTTGAAATTTCCTACCATAGGGTGGCCTCTGTATTGAAGTGCTCTTTATATTGGAAACGACAAATTTCAAATCAAAACAAATTTGCCGACAGTGGACGGTACAAACCACTATAATTATTCCAAACCAAAATATTATCATTAGTTATAATTTTGTTTTGTAACATTATTGCTTCGTATTCGGTACAAATATAGAACCCCTACATAAACTACAGCATATTACTAGAGTGTCTCAATGGAAGCATATTTCAAGCATAAAAGTACACAAAACTCACATTTTTTAACCCAATGGCGCCGGGTATAGCAAATTAAAAAAAACTCTACGCTCTGGCGAACGGCGGCAGCGCGCCGACTCTGAGCGCGTGATATCGGTCCCTCAAGCCGAATCATTGCCTCGGGGCGTTTTGGCGCGGCGCCGCTGCGGACAGCCGCACGCCGCACATCGTGCGTATTGTTATGACGGCGATAGCCGTGACCCGTCGCCATTGGGTTAAGAAAAAATCACAAAATTTTTTTTCATAAATCATTGTGATTTTCATTTTTACTGATATTGGTATAAAAGTGTTCTTTGGATATTCACGAATTCATATTTATGTGAAATGTCATTATCAAATGCCATATGAAAGATTGCAACAAGGAAAAGTCCATGCAGGTGTACCTGGTTCTAGTTACCTGTGTCCGAAGTTTGCCTGTCGGCGCTTATGCCCTTGCACCTCCCAAGAAATAAACTGGTTTTGTCTCAAACACCCCTTTGGTATTTGCTTCATTCTTGTATGTATAACATAGGCTAGCTAACTCAATTAGACCCTTTAACCCCCCCTCATTTAGGACAGTCCCCTTAAGGTGGTTTCAGGAAGAAATGAATTTCACTTTCTGCAGTACTTCACTTTATGCCTACGAAAAAAACATTTCTGGACTTAGTGTGGTCAGGAATCAAGACAGAATCGATAAGGCCCAAGCTGCCCTTGTCTTTCCAATTTCAAACCTTATACATTATTTTTCTCATGGGATATATTACAGTAGAAGCCCAGTCATTCTCAGTCCATTTCTGGTGGAGAAGGTGATTGGGATGAATCACTTGTTTTATTAGAGAAATACAATGTCTATGTTTATGTGTGGCTGTAGGTGTGGTTGTGGGTAGTATGCATAAATATACCCACAGCCACACTCATTGTGAATGGTTATACAATATAAACATGCATTAACAAGAAACTTTTCTTTACTTCCAGGGATATCCTGTTGCTGTCCTATGGTACAGCTTCATCATGATAGCAATGCAAGTCCATATCTTCACCCTCATTTTCGCATGGAAGCTCATTCTGGCATGGAAGAACCGCGGAGCAACAAAGAAGGGACAGTAGATCAACAAATCAAAATCACAAATTGCTATACAACCCGAGATTACATAAGCAAGCAATATTGCTGGTGTTGATGCTTCTGTAATTCCTCGTCATTACATTGTTGGCTGCTCGTACCACAGTATGTGTATCCTAAATTAATTTTTCTGAGTGGATACAACTGTGTTGTATTAGCAGACAGACAACAGAATGGATTCATATGCAATTTTGTTTTTGTTTTACTCTTTCTGTTTTATGTAAATGTGTAACTTTGGTTCATGGAAAAGTGATAATGTTTTAAAAATGCTGTGTGTTGCATCTCGAACTGGGATAAAATCCTTTTTTTGGGTTATATTTGTTTTATTTTCTTTAATACATTTTGATGTTTTAGAAGAAAAAGTTATTACACTTGTTTCTTATTGCTCTTTACTACAACACTTGTTTAGGAGACCGTCAAATTTATTATTGTAATTCTGAAGACAATAAATGTAACCTGAATAATAATAATAATAATAAAAAAAAAGGACAGGTTGTGAATTCAGTCTCCAATTGTACATCTGAAAATGCATTTGGTCATCTGAATAATGGACAGCTGACTGAACATCAATTGTAGTAAAGGCAACTTCACTGGTCTTCTTTTTATCATTATGGTTTTGTTTCCTTTTTTTTTTTATATATATGTATTTCTTTCTTAAAGTTTTCATTATCTGATTTTTTTTTTTTTTCTTATGCTGTTATTTTTTAGAATTAAAAGTTGCTATTATACTCTATTGAAATGTTGATTGTTCAAGTGCTTTGGTCTGTTAAATATAAAAAATAAAAAAAAACTTTTTTTCAAATTTGAGAGTATGAGGAAGCTGCACAGGGTAAAAGGTTGCAGACTGATGTGTTGAACGTTTAAAAAATTTTGGTTGTAGAATAGCATTCATATGATGAGAACTTGTCGTTTTATATCCGAAATTAAAGTGACATTTCCGTGATATTTTTACAGTGATGCTTCACCTGAACGAAATACCCAGTGTAGCTTTTTTCAGATGTTTCACAATTTCCTCACCTTGTTATTGTTATCTTGATGGTTGTTAATTTTCATATATATTTCCTTGTTATTACATTTCAAAACATATCATTATTTTATTTTTATTTTTTTCCCCATTAGCATAATTGTAACATCTCTTCATGGCAGTAAAAATCCATCATCTGAACTGGACTTTATTTGTGCTCTTTCACTGTGAATATCTTTCATACCCATCCTCTTCGCACACGAGACGACAGAGGGAGGATTTCATTAATAACACATATAAAAGAAAAGTTTTGCCTTTTCTCTATCCTCCTTGTTTTTTTTTTTTTTTTTTTTTTTTTTTTTTTCTTTTCTCTTTTTCTTTCTTCTTTTTTTGGTAATGTGCCTTCCTGTTATGTGAATTCATCAAGGCCTTTTTTTTTTTTTTTTTTTTTCATATATATATATACATGGAAAGAAAATGGCGTATTTCTATGTCGTGTCTGGTATCTGTGCCAACTACTTAGGCATGTCCTATTGCCAAGTAATTTTTATGACCCCCTTTTTATAATGATATCCCGTACTTGAGCGTTTCCGTTAGGTTTGTCATTGTTAACTTCTCGGTCAGTCTAGATCCTTTTTGTGAAATATACCTTTTTACCATTTGTTGTTTTTACTTGAATATTGCCAATTCTGTCATGGATTTTCCGATAACATAATTTTGATTTATTGTTGATTACTGGGGTAATGTCTTTGTTTGTTTTTTTACCTCTTTGTACTAATCAATTCTCTCGATTTCATTCCTTTCATATCCTTTTTCTTCAATTCTTTCTCCAACTAGCTTTGGTAACATGGATGTATTTTCTTGTCTATTTGTGAATGTGATATTCTTAGCTCTCTCATGCTTTTGATAAAGAACACAATTTGCAACTAGGAATTAACTGGATCACATACGATACCTGAAAGAAATTTGTTACAAAGAGAACTATTGTGTGTTGCCCTAGTTCCATTAGAAGTTCACGTGTCCATCCTTCATGCATGAACATTTTCTCCTCGTTAGTGAATAAAGAGTCATGTTTAGAAAAATAAGTAATACTATTACCTATATTTTCCCTGAAGTTTGATAAAACTTTTGTGTACGTGTATTTTACAAGTCAAGAGGAATAATAGTTTCATACTAGGAACTATAGGAAATTTATTTTCTAATGAAATCTTTGAGAGGGGGATGAACTTTTTTTTTCAGATGAAATGTAAATATCAAGAAAATGGCAACAAAAAATGTTTCTTATAATTATTTTTAAGTATATTAGAGACCTGCTTAGAATCCATTTAAAAGCATAATTCACAGACTATCTGAACAATCATGTACATACGAATTGAAAATACAATGGTGCCTGTTACTAAACTTAGTATATATGTTGTGAAATCAGAGAATAGGTTACTATTGAAATAACAGGCATAATTTGAATAAGGTTATGAAGGTAGAAAAGATGGAGAACTGCCAAGATGATTAATTCAGATCTCATTCCTAATGTGTTCATATATTTTTAAGTTAACGACCTGTGTTATAGAGAGCAGAAAATAAGAGAAAGCACAAATATATGCTCTTAATACCATATATGAATGAGTAGGAAATGCTGTTTTGAGAACATATTATGATTTTTTCTCCTTTTTTTTTTCTTTTTTTCTTTTTTTTCCAGTTGATTTCTTCAAAGCTGCTAAATTGTTGCAATTCAAATCATAGTTGACATTTATAGACTGGAAATGTACCGTGAAACCATGTAAAGTACTTATACCAGTATTGTTCACAGGGTTCTGAAAGTATATTTTTTTTTCTTATCTGATATGATGATGTGAACTTAAAAAAGTTAAAAATAAAGTTTATGATGTATGAAATATTCATTTTCATTTATTATCCGACAAATAGGAAAGGGGATTATTTAGTGTTGGTAAATACACAGTATAGAGTAGATAACCAATTTTGATACACTGCTTAGTCTTTTTAGCCACTAGTATATGTATGAGGGCTGATCAATAAGTACCCCCCCCCCCCCTCCCTTGCTTGTCATTTTCTTTGAGATGGGGACTGAGGCCCAAGGTTTGTGATCACCCCTACTTTGGACTCCGCTTTCAGCTCCACGAATTTTGAACGGGCTTTTATTCTCCTCCTTGCCTTATCCTTCTCTTTTTCATCCCCTTGTTCTGTCCAATACTAACTGTTAAACTCATTTTTGCTGTTTTCTCCTCAATACTTTATCATACTACTCCCTACTCCCTTGACTCCTTTCCCTTCTAATAACCTTTAACTTACACTATACCCCATCAGCTCCCCCTCTCTACCCTTTTCACTACCATACTACCCTCTGCTACTGTTCAACCTGTAACTTTACCTTAATCATTAACTCGGTCCTTAACCTTTTCACTACTCTACTTTACCATAGTGCCATATGACCTTTGATGTCATATAGCACTTCCTTACCTTGGGACTTTGCCCCCAAGCCTCTCACTCGGTTTCTTTATGCAGATTTCCCAGATAATATTCCCAGTTCATGGTGTCACCTTGTGGAGTATCCTCGCTGTTGAAGGGAAATGCGGGAAGACAGTTCTTGAGGATCTAAATTAAGGACTTCGAAAAATGTTTCCGGCCATGGTGAGACCTCTTGGCTGAATCTTTAAGAAGACTAAGAGGGTTACTTTGAAGGGGATGAAAGTTTCCTCAGTTCATGTAGAAAAGTTTTCCTTTTAAAGGCCAGCAGGGGATAATTTTTGATCAGATATCATATAACGTATACAGTTTCATCTGACTAAATATTTGGAGATTTTGTGACCATCTGTTTCCATGTTCTACTTCATTCCATTTTTCCTTTTATCTGTCCAAGTAACATAAATATCCAGTTCACAATTAACTTTTAAAGGTTTTATGGACTGCAGAGGAAACATTGAATTATATATACACACCTATCTTACTAATATATATTTATATATATATATATATATATATATATATATATATATGTGTGTGTGTGTGTATATATATATATTTATATATATATATATGTACATACATACATATATACATACATCATCATCGTCATCATCATCATCATCATCATCATCATCATCAACATCAACATCAACATCAACATCAACATCATCATCATCATCATCATCATCATCATCATCATCATCATCATCATCATCATCATCATCATCATCATCATCATCAACATCAACATCAACATCAACATCAACATCAACATCAACATCAACATCAACATCATCATCATCATCATCATCATCATCATCATCATCATCATCATCATCATCCTGTTTCCAATCTTGGCTACCAAATTTCATTATTTCGTCACGCTATCTTGTCATTGGTCTGGCCCTTGGGTTCTTTATGTTATCTATAGCCCGGCCTGTTACTTTTTTTGTCCATCTGCCGTCCTGTCTCCAGCATATATGACCTGCCCAATGCCATTTTTTCTTTTTGATGTTCCCATGTCTGTCTTCCACTTTTGTCTGTTCCCTGATCCACGTTGCCCTCATCTGATCTCTGAGGCTAATTCCCAGCATCAACCACTCCATCCCTCTCTGGGCACTTACTAGTTCCTCTCCAGTAATTTGGTTTCTGACCCATAGGTCATAATGGAGGATGCATTGGTTAAAGACTTTTTTAAACACAATGGCAAGGAGCCTCTTAGTATGCTTCTGTGTCTGCCGAAGGCACTCCAGCTTAGACTGATGCATCGCTTGATTTCCAAATATATATACCTAGTTGCCCTAGGTATATATATTTGTCCACTACCTCTAGCGCTGTCTTGTACATGTATCTGTTTGACTTGAGCCTCTAATGTTGAACATGATCCTAGTCTTTTCTGGTTCATCCTAAGTCCGACTTTCAGACTTCCTCTATTCATATCATTTATTAGTTGCGTTATTTTATTTGCAGATTCACTGAAGAAAACAATATTATGCAAATCTTAGATTGTATAGTTATTCATTTCCTATTTTGATAACCTTTCCGTTCCATTTTAGCCTCTTGAATATTTCCTCAAGGCAAGCTGAAACAATTTTGGTGAGATGGTATCGCCCAGGATAACACTTTTTTTAATTGGTATTTCCGTGTTGGTTTCTGTGTGGAGCTTGATAGTTGCTGCCCCATCTTCGTATATAACTTTTCATATATTACAATATACCTCCTCTGCTCCCTGTCTTCGAATAGCTTCTAGTACTACTGGTATTTGTACAGATTCAAATGCCTTTTCGTAATCGATGAATGCCATACACAGGGGTTTCCTATATTCGTTTACTTTTTCTCTTATTTAGGTGAGCATGTGGATGTGGTCAGTTTTAGAGAATCTACTGCGGAAGCCTGCCTTTTCTCTAGGCTGGTTAGAATCCAGACTGTCAGAGATGCAAGTTGTGATGACTTCTGTGAGCAGTTTGTAAGTAACTGAAAGGAGGCTTTTGGGATGATAGTTTTTAGATCCTTTCTATTCCCTTTTTTTATGTATCAAAAGGCATTTGTTAAAAAAAAAAAAAAAAAAAGGGCTAGTTTCACTGCTACAATTTCTCTTGCATCTGTTATAGTCTCTACTAACTCCGTCTTCACCAGGTATTCTACCTCTCCTCATGCCTTTAAGTGCTCTTTTTATTTCTTCTGTTGTACATCTGTAGTGACCACATTCGCTTCTATCTGTGGCTGTTCATTTGAGTTGTAAAGATCCCTGTAAAAATCTTCCACTACTCTTATGATTTAATTTTAATTATATGTCACTTCTCTGTCTGGTTTCTTTATTGCCTTATTCCGAGTCTCATTTTAGCTGTTTTCATGCTGGTACCTGAGATCACTGTCTCATTTATTATTTGAGTTTTGAATTTCCGTACATCTTTTTATTTATAAGCTTTGTTAGAGCAGTTGATTTCATTTTGTCCCTGTTTGACGATAC
>NC_061853.1:23192522-23225022 GCF_019202785.1 Penaeus chinensis
GGGGAAAGGAAATTAAATAAGATTAAAAATATATACTAAACAAAAGTATGCCGACTTTGGTTTATCTGGAAATGTACGGCTCCTTACAGACAAGAGCTGGCATAGTGCTTGGATTGGTCTCTCTCTACAATTCTTCTGCAAGATTGTCAACCAAATACAAAGCCCACCTAGGACACGAATTCTTAAATCACCCAATAATTCTGTTCTCAATCTTCAACTGCATTTTTTATTTTTTTTATTATTTTTTATTTTTTTCCCCCCTCAAATATAATAAGGAATATCTTTTAGATTTTTTTTTTTTCTGTTCTTTCATGGGATTTTATAATCTTCCGGAAAACTTTCCCTATCTTTATTATTATTGTTATCTTTTTATTATCTCCAAGACATCCTGACTACAAGGTGGTACTTGAATCAATAACATCTATACCTTGATTATAAACTTACTCATTCTACTTGGTAGCATTGACAATGTTCAGCAAATAGTTTTTATCACAGGCTGGATAACGTCTGCAGCTGTCGTGGGTTAATGCGGATATTTTGAAAGTATCCTCATCGGAAACAACACCTACGTTTCGTTAACCAGCACCTATATACATTATTTCCTGAACATATAAAAAATCACCACTTACTGCTAGTGTTATGACTTCTCTATCGGTAGTTTGTACTCTTTGACTTGACTGTAAATGGTTATTACTGTAGGGTAAGAATTATTGCTAACTCACTGATTACCAATTCTATTTTATTTTCTTTTTTCTTGTAATAGTTATGTGCCTCTTTTTTCTTTTTTTTCTTTTTAATTATTTTTATGGCTCTTCTAGGGCAATTTTATACTTTCCACTATTTTTGCAAACAAAAATTGTAGTAAAGCAGTGAGATTATCAATGAAAAAAAAAAGGAAAAAGAGAGAAAAAAAAAAAAAGAGTGATTTAAGAACCCCACCCCAGTTCACATGTCGAGTGGAATGTCTCAAACGCGAGGAGAATTAAGGTTGATGGAGACGGGAGGAGAAATCAGCATTTCACACAACCACCAATCGTGAGTCTTACCTGAAAATTTTGAATTCTCTCTTTTTCTGAACAAATTTTATCTGAAATTTACCCACTGACTTCTATTCTCTCATGACAAAATCCAATTTCCAAGTAAGACTCACGATATCTGATCCTGTCATATAATATCAATGTGCACTGCAGGACCTTGACATATTTTATATGAATAGAAGTATTATGAACCACAGATTTCCAAAGATATTACAATCAAGGAATTCACATAAAACCATATTACTGTTCATCATTTTGTCAAGTTTGTATCTTCTTATGTGAACACTTAAGGCTCATAACGACATGTCAACATATAAGATGTCTCGTAACCTTCACCTGTTGAGATCCGTTTGCAAAATAAACGCGTATTCATAACAATTCCATAAAGAAATGAACTGGTAAATGCTGCAATCAACATCATTCAATACACATAAAAAGGAAAAAGGAAAAAATTCACAAAAAGGACAATCTACCAACTCATTTAAGGATATGGCATAGAGAACATCACAATGGGCAGGCAGGTGAACAAAATTTAACAGCATTTTCCACTAGGTGTTAATCTTTGTATTCAACCTTTCCTTCCTGCATCTAACAGAATAGCAATCTCACCGATACTGTTGCTGGACTTTAAGTATTTTTTTTATTTTTTTTTTTTTTTTTAAGGTTCGCTGAATTTCTTCCAGGACAATCCATGGTTAAAATGATGGTAACCGAATGCTACACGCAATTATTCTTACTACCTACCCCACAAGTGATGACATCCACTATAGTAACCAGAATCACTGTGCTGTTAGGTGACAATGCCTTAGTGCCTCACGTAATATAAGTTTACTCCATTCTGAATGACCATGGAGGCAATGAAAACATGTTACCTATTATTTGAAATCCTGAATTAGACTTCTAAGAATATCTTTTAACATCATATGTAGGATGAATTACTTTGACCAAAGCCCCACCTAACTGGCTCTTTTGTGCTGAGCTCATATCCTATAAAAGTCTTGATACTGGAATTAATTTTTTTTTTTCTCTCTCTCTTCTTCCTCTCCTTCTTTCTCTTTAGATGTGATACAGATTTCTACTCAAGTGGGACTTTAGTATAACAGCATACTAAGTGAGACATATATATATAGTATACTTTTTTTTTTCTTTTAGCAATATGAAACAAATTCTCCTAAACAAGATACACATGTACAGTATTGTACAATTTTACACAAAAAGACATTATAGATTGTACAAACACATTTGCCAACTCTTAAGAAATCACAGATACTTACAGGATCAACATGGTCATATCTAAATGTAGCAAGTCTGACCTAACATCTCACATTAGCAATAAACTGGTGGAAAGTCTGAGAATACCTACTATATTTCTAAGATTAGGGGTGGTAGAAGTCCATTTCACTTAGTGAGGCACAAGAGTTCTTAGACAACTGCCAAGAAAGGTACATGGCTTCTTTATTTCCTTCTCTTACATCATTGTCAAAACTTATTATTGTCTATGCTATGAATTCAAAGTGGGCATGACATCCTGGCATTTGTATGAGAACCTTGAGCACGAGTCATTTGCTATAGAAAAGATGGGAATCGAGTCAACCAGAATGTCTCCTACTCTCCAAGGTTAAAAAATGTATTGAAGGAACTGTCCACAGGCCTTCAACTGGGAATCTGTTGATCCTCTACTTGCATAACAACAGATAAAAGTATGAGCTCTTCGACACTACCCATAAGGCTGACGGTCACAGCATCACATAAGCACTATTGCACAAGGGTTTTTTTTTTTTTTTTTTTTTTTTTTTTTACACCACGAACATGGGATTACTGTAGTTGCTCTGTCTTTGGAAATCACACTTCCACGACATGGTTGATATTCTTGTTCTGATGATTGAAAAATCTTGCTATTGAAGAAGGTTCTTTAATCTATGATCACTTGGATTACATTTTTGCTGACTAAATTTACCGGTTTGAGCACAATAGTCTTACTTTCCCTTTGCTGATTTAGTTCAAAAAAGAAAAAAATATATATTGCTGTGCTAAGATATATCTGAACTCTGTATTACATTTTACTGGTCTTAGACAAAGCTCTTTTTGATGTAACTAAGCTAGAACACATTACAATTTTGCATGTCAAACTGAAATACATGCCAAGACAGTGTTAGCTGCCTCCTATGCTGAAATTCTTAAAGACCATGATTCAGATGCAAAACAAAAAAATCTAGATGCATAATAATTAAACAATAGAATTCTTTCATGTATAAAAAAAGGAAAAGGTGAATATATCAGTACCAACAATGCCTGAAAAAGCATGATAAATGGTTATAAAACTAATGTTCATCATCACAATAAAGTAACCATATCCTTTGTAACAATGAGGAACATCAATTGTAATATTAATCAAAATCAATAAAAAAAAGCAAGCAGATATAAATATTCGTGAACTTCCTCATGTTTCAGTGGTATTGCAATGTCATTGTTTTCTGCGTACAATTCTACGGATACTTTCATTTTTTTTCAAGAATGGTGACGGTGCCTTGGCAGATCAGCATCTCTGTCTGCTCTCCACCTCTCAATCATAGGCTAGCAGTTCTTAACTCCCATGCTATGTAAGACAAGAAGACAAACTCATCACTGTTTATGTAATCCTCAATAAGAATGACGACTTGGGAAACAAAATATGATCCTTCTTTATCATTTTGTACTTTAATATATTTTGGTTTTGTAGTAGTGACATGTATCATAAATAAAGAGAAAAAAAAAATGAACTGCCTAATTTCTTTCTTTTTTTTAACTTCTTTTTTAAATAGCTTAATTATAGTTTATATTCTTTCTCACAAACAATACTAGTTGAACAAATAATGCCCAAGCTAGCAAGAGATTGTCAATTTTCTTACTCTCATGATGGTTCAGTGTCATACAGACCCATGCTACTATGCTAGCAATACACTGGCACAGTCTTTAACTGTTTCTTTGATCTTCATTTACAGAAAGAGTATTCAAGAGATTTTTGGTCTTTACTTTTACCTCCAACATTCCCTCCCATACATTACTTCTTATTCATAAGTTGACAGGGGGAATATTCTACAAGAAATGTGCTCTTTCCACAGCAACACACTGTAAACATTATACAAGGTGATCCTAAAATTATGTCATGCTGAATACCAGTGGAAGGGCTCAGAGGTGCTTCTCATATTAGCAAAATGGTCACACTAGAAAAACAGGTGTGACAAAGTATATATATTTATATTCATAATCTCAATAACAGAGAATATTTTCAACTATTACTGAAATTCATTATGGGCCTTTTTTTTTTACTTTAAAGCATCCTGAATCCTGAATCTTCTATCTTGAAGTCATTCTGTTTTACATTACAATTCTTGAGTCTAACCATATAAATATCTTACGAGTTTAAGGAAAGAACTCGGCAAACTGTGGGCATCTGACGTAAGTTCAACATCGCACCTTTTAACATGTTACTAATATTGTGATAGCAATGATGAAAAATCCAACACTGACCTAATTCATGGATCACCCCAATGTGAGGGAACAATGTGATACAAATAATATGACATACACACACACACACAGATACATTTACCACAACTGTCTATGAGCTAGAATACCAGTATCAATAGACAGTAACTAATGCCTCCTTACAGATCTCAATGGCCTCTGCTGTCTACCTTTCAACAGAATTCCTGGAGGTCTGATTTCCAACTTTCATGGAGTGTATTCAATTCTGCAAATTGGTTATTAACAAACAGACCAAGATTTACACCGTACATCAAGAGATATCATTAGTTTTCAGAGATGTCATGCTTAATTGTAATATAACATTTAACTTGTATATTCCATAAAAAAGAAAAGAAAAATGGTGGGGGGGAGGGGGGAGGGGGGGAAATATATAAATGGAAGTCCAAAAGGGGGTACTTTTAAAAAACAGAATACACATAATTCACAAATATTTCAAAACGACTTCAGAAGATACAAGAATAATTTGAGGTGTATAGATTAATCTCAATGTTAAAACTATAAATGCAAAAAGCAGGGATGAATTCTGCTGTCTTGAGTACGGGCGACCGAGTAGGATGCCTCCCACTGCTCGCTCGTGGCTCTTGGACCCCTCCCGACAATAGTGGGAAGTGATATGCTTGTTGCAAAATTCCTGGGACCTCATCATGTAAGGCATCAACGTCTGAATTCTCTCCACTCCTTCATCAAAGCCACACTCAAATGAACCTTATCACCAGCACTTCAGTTAATTTTTTTTTTTTTCTACATTCCTTAAGTCAACTCTAAAAAGTTCTACAAATACTTATAAAAAACATGAATGTGTGACATCCTCAGCACTTCATCCTAAAAAGGGTACCAGAGGTTTCCAATATATATAAGTTAATTCTGGCTTTCATAGCCAATCAATAATTACCAAAAAAGAAAAAAGAAAAAAAAAAAAAAGGAACGAAAAAAAATAACAGAAAAATTCTCCTGTAGTAAATCCTCCTCCAAAATTTTTACTAGCTAATAGCAGATTTATTCACATGTCAGATTTGGTATATGAAACCGCTCTCAAAGTATTTAGGCTAATGCAGAATACAGAGAGTGAACTACTGCATAGATAAATGGAAAGGAGTAGTGGTAAAGGGCAGGGAATTTTTTGACAAGTGAAAAATTTATAAATTGCTAAGGATATACAAGTTAACCAATGTCTTAGAAATAATGGTTCATCAACAGCCTGTAAATTATATTGCCTGCTCCCAGAATTAATGGTTTTATGACCCAAGGATAATAATCCACCAACTCCTTAAATTAATGGTCCACTCGTGTCCTGTGAGATATGGGTCACCCACTGATAGCCTCCCACTAACTTCCTAGGAATACAGGTTAACAGTCAACCAACACAATAATACAAACTAACGAATCCTAAGGAGTATGGAGAGCTTTCCACTAGCCGTTCAATCTGTGTGTAAAACAATTACAGCAAAACAAATTGTAGATCGCTACAAAAATAGTAATGCTACCATATGTGATACACAACTCGGAAATTCCATCACAAATACACTTTTTGATATATAACTTCCCTATTGTGACATGCCCCCAAGACAAACAACATCAAAACATTTGCAAGAAATTTTTCCAACAGAAGAAAACCCAATTACTAAGCAGCATTCCAACAGGAAGAGAATCACTGCTTTTAAAGTAATGCTTCTTTTTTTTTACCTTTTTTTCTCTCTTTTTTTTTTTCTTTGAACAGTAAACCACCAGCCACCAGGAGTTTGAATTTTAGCAATACAGAAACATGCCGAGCTGGTATAACTGAGGAGCAACCAAATATGTGTATTTGCTTGCAAACGATCAGTCATCTGCTTCCTAAGAGCAATGAATCTCTAGCCTGAAAGCCAGTATTGTCCAAATGAAACAAAGGTTGAGTGAGGTGCCACAAGACTGAAATGCATCACTAGCATCATGGAAGCACCCTTCCTCAAGACCACACATTTTTCAGCCATCAACTGGTAAGTTCCCAGCAATCTTTCAATCATCAAAGAGCATTTCCTGTCACAAACGATAGAAAGAGGGCTCTCTGCAGGCACGCTTCCTAGACGAGACACTTTATCAGTTTTGCACATTTTGCCTGATAACTCACTTAGAAGAGAGGCACTTCATCCAAGACATATTTCTTTCATCTACTTTTTAATTTTATTAATTTAATTATTTATTTTTATTTTTATTTTTGTTTTATTTTTTTAGTGCTAGAAAATTTGTTTAGATCCTTCACATACTCCTGTGTTTTAAGTCTTATTCCTATATATTTTTTCCAACTGATTTTTATGATAAAGCACTTTATCACATACACTTATTCGGCAGACAGGTGATCTCCCTTTGGGGATTATTGAACGATTCCTTGTAGTATTCCAAAGATGAATGCCACCAATCAGTAGGTCTCCTCTAGAATGTACCCTTCGTCTCTTGTAATAATGCTAAGCCATGTCTTTGTATTCAGTTCTGCTGCATAGCCTGTTCTGTTGTAAGCCTCTGCTTAAAGAGTACAGTTTCTTCAAAAATTAATTCCTTGAGCTTTTCCTTTGGCAGGTCATCAAGTTCCATCTCAAATTTAAATGGTTCTTCAGCTACAGGCTGAAAGACAAAAATATACTCAGTCAATTGCACATCAGAAAAATTGCTACACAAGTAGTAATAAGAACAACAGCTGAAATGGGGAGGATTTGAATAATTTAATACGCAAACTTTCACCTTCTATCAAGCCTCAACATTCTATGAATTCTTTAAACCCATCCTAATCATTTCATTCAAACTAGGATCTGAAAAGGGCAAGCTACAAAATACAAACCTCATCAGCTGGGTCATAATACTGCTCTAAGTATGGGTGTGCTAGAGCCTCTTCCACAGTGATGCGCTTGTGGGGGTTGAAGGTCAGCATTTTGTCCAACAAATCCAAGGCTTTTGGGTCAGCATTGGGATACAGCTTTGTCCATGGCACCTTTGGCTTGTTTGGTAGAGACTGGAGATAACTTCTAGCCTGAAAAGGATAAAAAATTAATTCCACTATGGAATTAAGAGCAAAAGCATTGACCCATTTATGATACAAGTAATATCTGTAGATGATCCCTAACCTGTTCTCCAGAGTTACCTTTTTTTCAATAAAAATCTTACTCCATTTGAGACTGTTGATGAGTGAAATAATTCCAACTAATATATAAAAAATAATTCCTGTACTTCATACTTTCAACCCAAGGTTGCCGGGATGGCATGTTTTTTCATTTATTAATTTTCTTTACAGACAGATGGCTTTACAAGTGCTCAATCACAAGGACCCAATTAGTACTAGTACTACCTATCTCACCCTTCACTTTGATTTTAAGACAGATTCTCTTCTAGAGTTTGTTGCTATTGATATAACTAATAGCCTTATAATAATCATAACATCAATTATAATAATAACATTGACAATAATAGCATTAGATAAAATTATTTTCCTCCAAAAGCTGAAGGGAAGGGAAATCAGTTGATGCCATATAGGTGTACTTAATAGCTCCTTGGTGGCTGTGCACTCATGAAGCCATCTATGTGCAAACAAAATTCCCAAAGGATAACTACAGACAGCAGTGCAGTTCTGTGCTATTCTGTTCTGTTCTGTACTTTCTTTTTATTTACTACTGCAAATGACAACCAGAACCTTACTTATCTAAATTTATTCTCTTGCTTTTGACTGTATGTTACATCTTGCTACTTGGAAGAGTTCCCTGAAGTTGTACAATTATTTTCCCAATACATTCCTCCTTGTTTAATTTTTTTCCCATTTCTACTAATTTTCCATTCATATTTCAGTCATAATAAATACAAAGGTACTTACAACTTACACAAGAATATATCAATATCTAAAATATAAAATGCACTAATAAGTATACTGTATACTGCTGCAATGGAATCTGCACTGTGCAAACAATCTATTACTAAATGACATCAATTCCTGTAGAAAAAGGGATGAATGAGAATAAAAACCTTTACCGGACAAGAGATGTATCTGGATGGTTTTGATTACATCTTCGTTGCAAATATATGTGTCAGCAATTTTACAAAACATGTATCTATATATCAAATAGGAGCTAAAGATTCACCAGCTGCTATCTTGGATAATGTACCATTTACATTCCCCTCTATTGCCATGTGTGCAGCTTCTATTATTTTTCCTTTGTTCATTCCATTTTTCATGAAACACTCCTGTACACTTCCAGTCTGGTTGATATCCGACTTTATCCACAAGCACCACCAAAGTGTTGGGTGTTCTATGGGGATGGACATCAGCTCAATCAATGTTTGTTGATCCTGGTGCTGAAACCATATCCTGTTGTACTATAATAAGATTTATTGTCTCTACTTCAGGGTATGCAGAAAATAATATTGTTGAAGTTATTTGTGAACACATTCCTGTATTGTATTAAAGGGGCCTACCTTGCTCTAGTTATTTTATCATAAAAAGATATCAGCTTTAGATAACTACTTGATTGTATTGAATGTTTTAAAGTATATAATTGCACTTCATTACATATTTATATTTTTCAACCCAATGCTGCAGGGAAAATAAATAAAAAATGGGGGAAATGCTGAGCTCATTTTCTATATTTTTTATGAAATGTCTCTGCACAGAGATGGCTCTGCTAGTGCTTAGCCACAAAGGAGTCAATTAGTAGACTTTGTGACCTTACGTGATTTGAATTGGTGGGAAAAATGTATTTTTTACTAGTGCTATGAATACTGATGGTGTTATTTTTATTATAAACATTATAATTACTATAATGTTATAAACAGCAAAATAAGATAACGTAAAATGTTTTCGTAAATCAAAGAAAAGGGCAAACAGGCGAGACAGTCAGTACTTGTAATTAGCTCATTGGTGACTAAGTACAAGTGTAGCCATCTATGTGTTAAAACAATCAATCAAGTAACTAACAGTGGGCATTGCACATACGTACACATTATGCCCGTCGGCATTGGGTTAAATCTCATTATAAAAAAATGGATGGCAATTTCAACACAAAATCATTATAATCATATAATCCTAGCATGAATACAACATATCCACAATTGTGAGAATTATAGAAGCACATGCATAAAATAAAGAGTGCAAGAGATACTGAAGATGTTAAATCATTTCCACACATCATATGGGGGGGGGGGGGGTCACCGAGAGGTTAGAATTTCCAAAGAGGTTTATATGCATGTGAACACATGCACATAAGGTTAGCCATTTGAGTCATCCTCATTTGTGGTTTGTTATGACACCCTGAGGCATCATAAACCACTCAATCTGTGGCATGCAACTGTATGCCGCGGCGACGCGTCAAAGCACTACGAGCCGGTGATTCGGCTTAATGTACCGAACTCCCTCGCTCAAAGTTGGCACGTTGCCATTGATCTCCGGAGCGTAGAGTTTTCTTTTTATTTTCTCCATTCGTCATCAAGGATTTAATAGGACTAAACCCATATTTACGTACAGGAAGAATTATAAGTTACCCATCATTCAATATCAATTTCTTTAATAGACTTAAAATATAGGCTATTGGGTATAAGGAACCACTTTAGAGTTTGTACTCAGTCATTTGCATGCTTTATCTATTTAAAAAATTGAATGAAAATCCTCAGACGCCAGGACGGGATGGATTATGGCACCTACGGCCTTTTTTACTGGAAACGCATGAAAGAGGTGCAATAGCTGTTTAAACTCAATTCCAAAGGCCATTATTTCAGAGTAGGTGCCATTGTGTACTATCATCTTCAGCATAAAATAATTGACATCTTGCTTATTTTTTTTAAACTAACCCAATGTCACCGGGAAAATGCTGTGCTTTTCTGTGAAATGTCTCTGTACATAGATGGCTCTGCTATGCTTAGCCACAAATGAGCCAATTAGTAGACTTTGTGACCTTACTTGATTTAACCTTTCCTTGAATTGACAGGATTTTTTTTTTCTTTCTTTCTTTTTACTAATACTATGAATATCAATGATGTTATTTTTATCATAGACATTATAACTACTATAATGTTATAAACATTAGTAACACCAAAATATGATAGAGTAAAATATTTTCGTAAATCAAGGGAAGGGGTAAACGGGCAGACAGGAAGTATTCGCAATTGCCTCATTGGTGACTTAGTACAACTGTACCCAACTATGTGTAAAAACAATTAATAAAGTAATCATAATGAAGTGCTCTTTATGACGGACCAATTTCAAATCAAACCAAATTTGAAGATGGTGGATGGTATCGACTCGTACTGTGAAGCCAAACTAAAACATTAGTATCATTATTTATCTTAAAAGACAAGAAGCTGCCCACAAATAACCCTGACAGCACTGTTTACTGCAGCAGATGCAATAAATCTTACCAGAATGAAACAGGATATGGTTTTCAACCAGGATCCTTGAACAGTGAGTCAACATCTATTACCATAGATCTTCCACTGCCTTTCTGATAGACTTAGATGAAGCTGGATATCTACCAGAGTAGAAGCAAACAAAAGTGATCTACAAAGGATTGCATAAACCAGGGGGGGTGGATGCTGCACACACAATAGAGGAGAAAGCATCGCATTGGGCAATTTCGAATTTTCCGAGGCCATCGCAATAGTTTGTTGGATAACAGATGTCACGTTAATCTTCAGCATGTTTGATATATACAGGTTTTGAAATCTTACTGATACATGTACTTCTGATAATGATATAACTGAAACTGGTCAAACACATCTCCTGTGCTGTGAAGATATTCACTCTCATTCATACTGTTTCCTACATTTGTGTTAACAAGTGTAAATCAACTCATGAAAGGCAGTGCATTTAATCCACTCATTGTGTTTACCTAACAAAATTCTTTAATCTGAAAGGTTGTTTGTTATGATTTATGTTCCAGTGGTCTTTATTCACAAGTTAAAAAAATAAAGAGTTCTAGTCCAATTCTGAAAGGCTACAACTCCCATACAGATGCACAGCACACAACTCTACCATATCATACAAAATAATCAACCCCTAACTGATACCCATCATCAGACATAATTTTCCCATTCTAAATGCTCTTCCTTAAGGAGCTAATAAAGGCCGATATACCCACATCAAGCCTAAAATTTCAGTCATCCATAATCCCTAAAGACCCAAGGAGGGGGGGGGGGGAGGATGTAAATCTATGCTAAACAATCCACTTCAAAGACACTCCAATTTTACCTTCTCATTGATGATACAATCCAGGTCTTCTTGGCATGGAGAACCAAGGATACCCAGAATGTGGTTGAGCTGGTCCAGGTAATGCTTGCCCGGGAACAGTGGACGGTTGGATAACATTTCTGCTAGAATACATCCTACCGACCAGATGTCAATAGACTTTGTGTAGCCCTGTCAAGAGAGAGAGAGAGAGTGGTTATTAAATGTGTAACACGGAAAGTTAGCCAATGAACTCATACTAGATACCATTTTTTCCGAAATCAAATGGTTTGACCTGTTGACAGCATACACTCTACACTGAGCCTGCATTCATGCATAAACTATTAAGTACATGTCTGAAAAATATTCCTCTTGATTTTGGTCATACGTCATTCCATTAGTGACCCAAATTTTGGATCATAGTGACAATAATAAAGATACTTAAAAGCATATTAATCCTTTCATTTTTTTTTTTTTTTTTTAAGTGAAACTATTCATTCTAGGTTAGAATACTTCACATGAGGTATATATCATCATCTCTGGCCTACTCTGCTTACCCCTTCCCTGAAATGGCAGGAAAAAAAATGAGAAAACAAGAAACTGCACAGAATTTCTCAATGACTTCTGCTCTGGTCTCTGCCTCACCCTGACCATGACTACCCCCAAAATTCTTCCTCTGCCTTTCTGCCACCCAAGTTATTGATTTTGAAAAAGAATAAAAGAAAAGAAAAGAAGAAAAGAAAAGAAGAAAACAAAAGAAGAAAAGAAAAGGAAGAAAAGAAGAAGAAAAGAAAAGAAGAAAAGAAAAGAAGAAAAGAAAAGAAGAAAAGAAAAGAAGAAAAGAAAAGAAGAAAAGAAAAGAAGAAAAGAAAAGAAGAAAAGAAAAGGAAGAAAAGAAGAAGAAAAGAAAAAGAAGAAAAAGAAGAAAAGAAAAAGAAGAAGAAAAGAAGGAAAGAAGGAAAGACAGAAAGAAGGAAAGGGAGAAAAAGGGAAAGAAGGAAAGAGAGAAAGAAGGAAAGAGAGAAAAAAGGGAAAAGAGAAAAAGGGAAAGAAGGAAAGAAGAAAAGAAAGAGAGAAGGAAAGAGAGAAGGAAAGAAAGAAGGAAAGAAGGAGAGAAGGAAAGAAGGAGAGAAGGAAAGAAGGAGAGAAGGAAAGAAGGAAAGAAGGAGAAAAGGAAAGAAGGAGAGAAGGAAAGAAGGAGAAAAGGAAAGAAAGAGAAATAGAAAGAAAGAGAAATAGAAAGGAGAGAAGGAAAGAAAGAAAGAAAAAACATGAAAAACCACCGCCCATCCCCCTAGTCAGCTGCCAACCCTCTATCCAAGACCCATCTGCTACCAACCCACTATGCAGGCCTTGATGCCCACTCCTACCATGCTGACACTTCTTGGATCTGTGCTCGGGCAAGGACATTCACAATAAAGCCTCTTGTGCCGTGAAGACAAGAAAACTCCTCTGATGAGAACTATGAACTCATTGAAGAAAGAAAACGGTGACAACCTTGAGATTGACTTTGATATGCAATTATGAATATATAGGTATGTTCACATCATATGGCCATATGATTGGATGTTTGTATGTATGTATGCATACAAACATCCAATCATATGTGTGTGTGTATTATATATATATACATATGTATGTCTGTATGTGTATGTATATATACATATGTATGTCTGTATATATATGTATATATACATATGTATGTCTGTATGTACATGTATATATACATATGTATGTCTGTATGTATATATACATATGTATGTCTGTATGTATATATACATATGTATGTCTGTATGTATATGTATATATACATATGTATGTCTGTATGTATATGTATATATACATATGTATATGTATGTATGTATATGTATAAATACATATGTATATGTATGTATATGTATAAATACATATGTATATGTATGTATGTATATGTATAAATACATATGTATATGTATGTATGTATATGTATAAATACATATGTATATGTATGTATGTATATGTATATATACATATGTATATGTCTGTATGTATATGTATATATACATATGTATGTCTGTATGTATGTCTGTATGTATATTTATATATACAAATGTATATGTCTGTATGTATATTATATAACAAATATATATATATATATGTGTGTGTGCATATGTGTGTGTGTGTGTGTGTGTGTGTGTGTGTGTGTGTGTGTGTGTGTGTGTGTGTGTGTGTGTGTGTGTGTGTGTGTGTGTGTGTGTGTCTAGATTATATATATATATATATATATATATATATATATATATATATATATATATATATTTCCAGCTTATAGTCAGGAAAATGAACCTTAATTCTGGTTATCAGAAGATGCATTCAAGAAATTGTTAGGCAATGTCCAGCATCTAGGTTTTTTTGCCATGACAAAGTGGGATGTCATCTATCTTGATTGGGTTAAAAAACACAGCATTTTATTCCTTCACATCCCTTATTTATAATCAAATGTTAAAAAAAGGCCTTTCTAGCTAAATTTCCCACTAACAACTAACCTGGCACAATAAATTACAATTCAGTATCCCCTAAAAAAAATCAAAAGTTAATTCCAATGATAAGTGTGCAAGACGCTCACATAAATCAAGATAATTTTAATTTCACATATGAATAAGCCTTTATAATACAGACCCGCTCCTAAATACTAATTCATGAGACTCAAACACAAAAAAAAAAATTCTTAATAGTTATTAAAACAAAATTCTCACAGTGCCATCTCACTTCTCCAGATGTTCCTATTCTACATCTAATCATAACATGACAGGTTATACAAAGCTGCTATAGCGTAATGAATGCTTGTTTAAGTCACACCAAACTAAGAAAGATGATGCTCCTTCATAACTTTAACAAAATAAAACAACTTAAGGAATTTTGTGTTTGCCATCGTTCCCCTCAATTCCTCAAAGAAAAAGGAATGTTAATCAGGGCTGTGGAGTCGGAGTCGAAGTCGGAAGGAATTTGGTGTTGCTGGATTGGGAGTCGGTAAAAATGTTCCAATTCGGACTCTGACTCTCACCTCAACATAAATTGTATTTTTCATTTTGCCATGGTCGAATATATCTTTTAATTAAAGAACAATGATTTATTTTTTATTTTTTTTATTTTTTTTTAGAATATAAAATAAAGAGGTCACAACAGCATAGCTATAATCGTTTGACTCAAACCTTTTAAGAACATGGGTTAACAGGTAGCCTGTAGTTGTTATGAAATCCTTATTTTTTTATTATAGTTAGGGATCAGAGTCGGAGTCAGAGTCAGTCAGAATTCAAGGAGTCAGGTGTTTTGAGTACCGACTCCACAGTCCTGATTTTAAAACATTTAGTATCAAGACCATGCACATAAATAATCTATACCTAATTCCAGTGGAGCTGGAATATTCTCAGAGTGCAGTGGCCATGCAGTCTGATACCACAAAAGTTGGTAGCTTTGTTATTTGACATCGAGTGATGAAAATATAGATCACTTAATATAAGGAACTAATTTACAATGTTAACAAACACACTCATCTTCAAGGTCTATGTTTACTCAAAATTTACAAGAGTAGGTCTACATTCACCAGCTACCTGTATCCACAACACCATGACTAAATTCTATTTTTATTTGATATTTGTGTAGATATATTTTTCATTTTTATTCTTTCTAAAATAAAAGGTAAAAACATATCAAATATCATATATATATATAAAAAAAATATCGATTGGAATAGAAAAAAAATATATATATATATAAGTTCTTTCTTCTCAAATGTACAAATAATAAACCTACCTTAGAGTTCAGCATGATCTCAGGTGCACGGTACCAACGAGTTGCAACATACTCGGTCAGGAAACCTGTGTGGTCGTGCTCTGGATCAGCCACACGAGCCAAGCCAAAGTCACAGATCTGCGATTGAATGAGACTTAGTATCAGAAAAGTAATTGTGATAACCAAAGTTTTACAAACCAGCTTAAGCAAACCATTATCACCGAACAGGCTTGCACATAAACATCGAAATACCAAAACCAACCAATATAGAAAATGAGACAAAAAGAATGGAAATGTCTACCTTCAGGTCACATGTGGTATTTAGCAGCAAATTAGAAGGCTTCAGGTCACGGTGAAGAACATTTGCCGAGTGGATGTACTTCAACCCTCGAAGAATTTGATAAAGGAAGTAGCAAATGTGGTCATTACTCAGTTTCTGGAATCATAATAACAAAATTAGATGATGTGGGTTCCTTACTAATCTCTCCCTGTAAGTGGAAAAAATAAGTAAATATAGAACTAGTTCAATACACTGCAAAGCCTTGTAATGAAGTCACTGTCAGTTACTTTATTCTTCAAAATATTTTTGCATTTAAAAAACAACATTTGGTTATCAGACTGCCTGTACATTATTAATCATTAACAAAGAGCACTTATGACTACAAATAATTCATCATGGTAAATACTACACCACTGCCAAACCAAGAAATCACACAATGTCTTTCAAGCTGCACCCTTGGCCTTACCTGAGATTTAAGTAACTTGTACAAGTCAGTCTCCATAAGACACTGAACAATATAAACATCCTTCATTTGATCTATGCTCGTGGCTCGTATTATATCACGGATGTCTATTACCTGAAAGAGTAAACACTTATAAACAAAAGAAAATTCTAGGAAACAAGAAATTACTAGATGCTATGATATGAGTCCCAAGCAAAATATTTTCCAAATAACATCTAAATGATTAAAATGACAGCAAGGAGACTATTAGTTACAGCCATTATATTTTTGAAGATTTGTCCCTGAATAAGCTACAAAAGCATGAATGAACTTATGTTATCATTAATAACTGATAAGTAAAAATCATCATCATTTAAACTGAAAATCCTTCAATTCTGTGACTAAACAATACGTATGGAGAGACATGCAAATGTATTGTTTACAAAAATGCAATTTTCTGAAGAGTAACTGGTATAAGATGTACCTTACCCATACTTCCCAAATATAAGTACAGCTTCTCCACATATAAAACATTACTGACAATTACACTGAACATCTTATTCACATAAAATACAGCCTCACCATTATGACAGAAGTAGTCATGTGAAGTCCTGTAGTACCCTATGACTGTACGTATCTTGTTTTGATATTAGTCATAAGCTTTCACCATGAGCTAATCAGCAAGTGCTTTGAATTTTATCTTCCCCCCTTTCCTTCTCAGTGTTCACTGGCATTAAAAATACCCAAACTAATATTTACAAGATGCTAAAAGCTATCTCTCCGTGCTGGTAATCTCAGAGGGATATTATGGTATGGATAAGAGCAATCATTTATCAACAAGACCCACATGTAACAAAATATTCTTCACACAAAACAAGACTGCCCTATGGTAAAATTAACTCTCCCTTGGTATCCTGACCAACCTGCATGTAGCAGACAAGCTACATAGGAAATCCCACTGAGGTGGCAATAATAACTATTTACTGTAATATTCCACTTGTGTGTCACCTTCCTAGGAACACACCACATACCATTGTTTTTATGTTCCCTTACATTCCTTCATTTCTAGCTAAGAATTCATAACCAGGCCTAAACATCACTAATTTCAGCACCAAGTCTCTGGATTATAACTCTTAACAGGTGTGGAAAAATAATCTAAAACAAGCAATGGCTTGTTTTATATATATTTATGTACATATATACACATATGCATTTATGTATATATATACATACATACAAGCAAATTGGGTCAATTTCTTCCCAGCTCAACTATTAATCAAGGTCATACAATTTGTTAAAATCAAACAAATAAAAAAACATTCATCCTTCATTCTCACCCAATATTCAAATACAAATTCTCAAGCACCGCTTCATTCACCTGAAGAAAAGAAGCATGCACCAGTAAACTGCAATACTCCTATGGACATTCTGTTATTCGTACTTACATTTTCATGCTTGAACCTTGTTAGAATTTTGATCTCCCGAAGTGTTCTCTGACAGTATGTCTGATGTTCAAAGGGGGATATCTTCTTGATTGCTACCTTAGTTTTGGTCACATTATCATTTGCAGACCTGAAAAAATAATAACAATAATAAGAGCATACATTAGAGATCTGTAAAATGTAAAGTACATAGGATAATGTATGCAAGTCCTTCCAAGGATTGAAATACATAGTATAAGAGTTCAAGTGATCATATTTTCCTTGATCTTCAAACAAAGTGAACATATGTTTCAAAGAACAAAATATATATATATGGCATTGTATTTACATGAATTAGTGACAAAACATTCACCACCCAACTCACTCAATCACACACTCCCCCACACACTGACTGACTATCTCCCACCCACCCATCCACCCACACCCTCGCTCATCATCCGCCCCCCCGCCCACCCGCCCACCCAACCACCCACACCCTCGCTCATCACCCACCCACCCACCCACCCACCCACCCACCCACCCACCCACCCACCCACCCACCCACTCACCCACCCACCCACTCACCCACTCACCCACCCACCCACTCACCCACCCACTCTCTACCTGTTTCTTCCAACCAATCCCAGATAAATAAATAAAAGTCCTCAAAACAGAACCAACCAAGAAGCAAAAATTCTCCTCGCCTAGTAAACGAGGGAGGGCTTTGTATAAAACTTCTTCTTAGAATGAAGTTGAACTCATCCTTGCTGTTTGTGCTTCCCAACCTCTTTAAGAGTCAATTACAGTATAAAACGCATGAACTAATATACTCTCCTAAATGCAATAAAGAAGAAAAAGAAGAAGAAGAAAAATCCTTTAAATTCTTACATATCAAATGGTAAAACCCACCAACTGCACCTTAATGAACATGAAAACAAAATCAATTAATAAATAGAACAATCAAAAAAGGACATGCATTTCCTCCACGAAAAACACCAACAACATTCACAACGAGCCAAATCAACCACAAGTTAAAAAAGAAGAACGAGAAGAAGACAGACAAACAAACAAAAAGAAATGCCACGCAATTCAGACCACGTCAGGTAAGTCGTCCCCTACTCCACCTGTTGGGTATTTCCAGCCGTGCTTCACATCCCTTCGAAAGCTTGGACACCACACATAACAAAGATCCTCTCGTTAGGTTCACTTTACACATCGAGGTAAAGATTATTGGTCATATACTTGATATAGAGTCTCTTAAACCATAGGTGGATTGAGAGACTCGCTATAATTTCCCATCAAGAAATAATGTAACTACAATTATATATAACTACAAAATCATATACGAATATGTAAAATATTAAAATTAATATATATATATACATACATAAACATGTAAATATATACAAAAATATATACATATATATGCATATATACACAAAAAAACATATATACACATATCTACATGAATACACATATATAAAATATATACACATATGTACACAAATATATATATAAATATATATATATATATATATCAATATGGAAATATATGAAAAAAAAACAAAAAAACGTACACAAATCTGTATATATACATATTTACACAAATATATATATACATATATATAAATGTGTATATATATATATATATATATATGTATATATATATAAATAAATATATATATATTCATATACATACATATACATACACATAATATATATATATAATAAATATATATATATACATATATACACAAATATATATGAATATATACATATATACACAAATATATATGTATATATATACATATATACACAAATATATATGTATATATATACATATATACACAAATATATATGTATATATATACATATATACACAAATATATATGTATATATATACATATATACACAAATATATATGTATATATACATATATACACATATATATATGTATATATACATATATACACAAATATATATGTATATATACATATATACACAAATATATATGTATATATACATATATACACAAATATATATGTATATATACATATATACACAAATATATATGTATATATACATATATACACAAATATATATGTATATATACATATATACACAAATATATATGTATATATACATATATACACAAATATATATGTATATATACATATATACACAAATATATATGTATATATACATATATACACATATATATATGTATATATACATATATACACAAATATATATATAAACATATATACACAAATATATATATATACATATATACACAAATATATATATATACATATATACACAAATATATATATATATCTATATACATATAAACACAAATATATATATATATCCATATGCATATAAACACAAATATATATATCTATATACATATAAACACAAATATATATATATATACATATATACACAAATATATATATATATACATACATATATACACAAATATATATATATACATATATACACAAATATATATATATACATATATACACAAATATATATATATATACATATATACACATATATATATATATATACATATATACACAAATATATATATATACATATATACACAAATATATATATATACATATATACACAAATATATATATATACATATATACACAAATATATATATATACATATATACACAAATATATATATATACATATATGTAAAAGGTATGAATGAGAATGAATATCTTCACAATACAAGAGATGTATTTGACCGGTTTCATGTATTTCTGACGAAGACATAGTCGAAACCGGTCAAATACATCTCTTGTATTGTGAAGATATTCATTCTCATTCATACCTTTTATACAATTGTCAACATGAACGCGGTTCATATACATATATACACATATATATATATATACATATATACACATATATATACATATATACACAAATATATATATACATATATACAAATATATATATATACATATATACACAAATATATATATATACATATATACACAAATATATATATACATATATACACAAATATATATATATATATATATATATACAGAAATATATATATATACATATATACAGAAATATATATATACATATATACACAAATATATATATATACATATATACACAAATATATATATATATACATATATACACAAATATATATATACATATATACACAAATATATATATACATATATACACAAATATATATATACATATATACACAAATATATATATATACGTATATACACAAATATATATATACATAAATACAACAAATATATATACATATAAAAACAAATAATATATATATAACACAAATATATAAATATATACACAAATCTAAATAACACAAATATATATATAACACAAAATATATATATATATCACAAATATATATACATATATACATATATACACATTATATATAACATATAAACATATATACAAACAAAATATATATATATATAAACATATATCACAGATAATACATATACATAAAAACATATAGACAAATAAGATATATACATATAAACATATATACACATATTATATACGATATAAACATATATAGCCAGATATATATAGACATATAAACATAGATACATCATGATATATATTATAAATAGAAACATATATTAAACAGATATATATATCATATTAAACATATATACACAGATATATATATATAACATATAAACATACTACACAGATAATATAATATATATATATATACATATAAATACATACCAGATATATATATATATAATATAACTATAACCAATATACTATATATAATATATAATATAAAATTACAATTAAATAAAAAATAAAATATATAATTAAATATAAATATAAAATATATACATAATACAAACTTATAAAATATATTAATAAATATAATAATAAAATAATATTAGTATTATTATAAAATAAATAATAATTACAAAACTTTAAATATTAATAAATATATATAAAAATATATAAATTAAATAATATACATTATATTAATTTCATATATATACATTATATATAAATAAAATACTATATACATTTAAATTATATTATACATATATAATAACAATATATAAATACATAATACATATACACAAATAAACAAAAAATATATATAAATATAATAAACAATAAAATATATAAATAAATATAATACTTATAATATATTAATATATATAATACAATATTAATTAAAACTTTTTGTATTATTATATAATAATATAATATACAATATATTATATAAAATCATTTAAAATATATTTAAAAATTATACATTATTTAATATATTAAATATTAAAAAAATATAAATTTTTATATAAAATCAAACATTATAAAATATATAATACATATAAAATATAAAATATATATAATATATAAATAAAACATCTAAAATTAAATAAATATAAAAAAAAATTACATAAATCTATTAATATATTATATATTATAATTAATAATAATATACAATTAATAAAATTACAAAAAAAAACATACATATAAAAAAAAACAATATTTATTTATCTTTTTATACATAATATATAATTTATAATTATATATAAATATATTATAAATATATAAATATTTTTATTAATATGAAAAATTAAATATATAATATAATAATAAAAATTAATACATATATAACAGATATAATATTAACATAAACATATATAAAATATATATATATAAATATATAAATATATATATATATAACATATATACACAATATATATATATAAAATATAAACAAATATATATACAATATAAAAATATATATATATATATAAATATAAAATATTATATACATATAAACATATATATACATAAAATATATTATATAACATATACAAATAATATAAACATATAAAAAAATATATATACATATAACATATATACAAATATATATATAAATATATAATAAATAATAAACATATATATATATACATATAAAATAAAATATATATACATATATAACAATATATAATTATAATATACACAAATATATATAACATATATACACATAATATATATAATACAATATATATAACATATAATACAAATATATATATATATATATACACAAATATATAATATATATCAATATAATATATTATAACATTATAATAACATAAATACTATAATAATATAAAAAATATATATACTATATACAATATATATATACATATACAATATATATATATACATATAACAATATATATATAATATATACATATATATATACATATATATATCAAGTATTATATATATAAAATTGTTGTAATATATATAATAATAATATATATGATATATAATATATATATAATATACTAATATAATTTTATATATACAATACATACATTACATACATACATTTCATATATACATATTCATAAATACATACATACATTTCATATACATATAATTCATACATAATCATTCATACATACATACATTTCATATATACATACATACATCATACATACATACATTTCATATATACATACATACATACATACATACATTTCATATATACATACATACATACATACATACATTTCATATATACATACATACATACATACATATATACATTTCATATATACATACATACATACATACATACATTTCATATATACATACATACATACATACATTTCATATATGCATACATACATACATACATACATTTCATATATGCATACATACATACATACATACATTTCATATATGCATACATACATACATACATACATACATTTCATATATGCATACATACATACATACATACATTTCATATATGCATACATACATACATACATACATTTCATATATGCATACATACATACATACATACATTTCATATATGCATACATACATAATACATACATTTCATATATGCTATACATACATACATACATACATTTCATATATGCATACATACATACACATACATACATTTCATATATGCATACATACATACATACATACATACATTTCATATATGCATACATACATACATACATAATACATTTCATATATGCATACATACATACATACATTTCATAAATACATATATTGTATACATACATACATACATTTCATAAATACATATATTGTATACATACATACATACATTATCATTCATAAGCATAATACATACATCATACATACATTTCATAATAATGCATACATACATACATAAATAATTCATATATGCATTACATACATAACATACATTTCATATATCATACATATACATTACATCATAGTCATTATGTATTCATACATACATACATTGCATTTCATATATTGATGATACATCTGATTCATACATACATTTATATATGCATCATAGCATTAATTTCACATACAGATATACATACATATGATACAAATAACATGACTTATATAACTACATTCAAAATATGAGTACATACTACAGACATTTGCATAATAGAACAGACTGACATTTGAACATAACAGTGACAAGTGACTGCAATTATAAGTAAGACGATACATACGATGACATACGTAAATGACAATACATAGACGACTGACAACTATGAACAGACATCAAATGATAAGACAACAACATGAAGAGACTGACATTCATATAGACATACAGATACACTAATAACAGAAGAAACATATCAATATGCAACTATAGAACAACAGACATAAAGCATTATAGAGACAACACACTGACAGACATATAGACAGAAGAACACTGACAAGCTGATAGAAACAACAGCTGACAACATATAGAACAGACAACAACTGAACAACTGACTGACAAGTGATAAGAAACAACAATGACAACTGATAAACATACAGAACATGACAATGATGACTGACAGGCTGATAAGTACAACATACATGAGACATGACAAGCTGATATGAGACAGTGACGATGACACATGTAGCACGACAGATATGACAGCTATAGAGACAAGAAAACTGACAGCTGATAAGACAGACAACAATGACAAGGCTGATAGAGACAGACAGACACATGACAAGCTGATGAGACAAACGAACATGAAGGCTGATAGAGACAGACAACACAGCTGACAAGCTGATAGAGACAGACGAACACTGACAAGGCTGAGACTGACAAGCTGATGAACAGACACTGACAAGGCTGATAAGAGACAGACAGACAGACAGACTGACAAGGCTGATAAGAGACAGACAGACAGACAGACTGACAAGGCTGATAAGAGACAGACAGACAGACAGACTGACAAGGCTGATAAGAGACAGACAGACAGACAGACTGACAAGGCTGATAAGAGACAGACAGACAGACAGACTGACAAGGCTGATAAGAGACAGACAGACAGACAGACTGACAAGGCTGATAAGAGACAGACAGACAGACAGACTGACAAGGCTGATAAGAGACAGACAGACAGACAGACTGACAAGGCTGATAAGAGACAGACAGACAGACAGACTGACAAGGCTGATAAGAGACAGACAGACAGACAGACTGACAAGGCTGATAAGAGACAGACAGACAGACAGACTGACAAGGCTGATAAGAGACAGACAGACAGACAGACTGACAAGGCTGATAAGAGACAGACAGACAGACAGACTGACAAGGCTGATAAGAGACAGCAGACAGACAGACTGACAAGGCTGATAGAGACAGACAGACACACTGACAAGGCTGATAGAGACAGACAGACACACTGACAAGGCTGATAGAGACAGACAGACACACTGACAAGGCTGATAGAGACAGACACACACACTGACAAGGCTGATAGAGACAGACACACACACTGACAAGGCTGATAGAGACAGACACACACACTGACAAGGCTGATAGAGACAGACACACACACTGACAAGGCTGATAGAGACAGACACACACACTGACAAGGCTGATAGAGACAGACACACACACTGACAAGGCTGATAGAGACAGACAGACACACTGACAAGGCTGATAGAGACAGACAGACACACTGACAAGGCTGATAGAGACAGACAGACACACTGACAAGGCTGATAGAGACAGACAGACACACTGACAAGGCTGATAGAGACAGACAGACACACTGACAAGGCTGATAGAGACAGACAGACACACTGACAAGGCTGATAGAGACAGACAGACACACTGACAAGGCTGATAGAGACAGACAGACACACTGACAAGGCTGATAGAGACAGACAGACACACTGACAAGGCTGATAGAGACAGACAGACAGACACACTGACAAGGCTGATAGAGACAGACAGACACACTGACAAGGCTGATAGAGGCAGACAGACACACTGACAAGGCTGATAGAGGCAGACAGACACACTGACAAGGCTGATAGAGACAGACAGACACACTGACAAGGCTGATAGAGACAGACAGACACACTGACAAGGCTGATAGAGACAGACAGACACACTGACAAGGCTGATAGAGACAGACAGACACACTGACAAGGCTGATAGAGACAGACAGACACACTGACAAGGCTGATAGAGACAGACAGACACACTGACAAGGCTGATAGAGACAGACAGACACACTGACAAGGCTGATAGAGACAGACAGACACACTGACAAGGCTGATAGAGACAGACAGACACACTGACAAGGCTGATAGAGACAGACAGACACACTGACAAGGCTGATAGAGACAGACAGACACACTGACAAGGCTGATAGAGACAGACAGACACACTGACAAGGCTGATAGAGACAGACAGACACACTGACAAGGCTGATAGAGACAGACAGACACACTGACAAGGCTGATAGAGACAGACAGACACACTGACAAGGCTGACAGAGACAGACAGACTAAGACTGATAGAGACAGACAAACAGACTGACAAAGCTGAGACACACTGATTGACAAGGCTGAGACAGCCAGGCAAACTGATAGATAGACTGACAGATTGATACACTGATAACAGATAGACAGATAAATGGTGATAGATACACTGTTGGATTGACAGATAGATACATTGGTTGCTAGACAGATAGATGAACTGACAGATACAATGGTTGATAGACAGACAGATAGATGGATGAATGGTTGATAGATAGATGGATCGATGGACTGAGACAGAATGGTTGATAGACAGATGAATTGAAAGATACAATGGTTGATAGACAGACAGATGGATCAATAGATGCAATGATTGACAGATGGATTGATAGATACACCAGATGATAGACAGATAGATGAATTGATACATAAAATGGTTGATAGACACAGATGGATTGACAGATACAGTGGTTGATAGATAGATAGATCGATAGATACAACAGTTGACATACAAATAGATGGATCAGTAGATATAATGGCTGATAGACAGAAAGATGGATCAATAGATACAACGGTTGACATACAGATAGACAGATACATCTGTTGATAGATACATAGATACACTGGTAGAGAGATAGACAGACAGGCACATAGATGTTAAAATATAAAGCTTCTATTTATTTGCATGTAGCCTATATAATGATGCAAAAGCATGTGTATAAATATCTTCAGTGTGTGTGCCTATGTGTGTGTCTGCACATGAGAGAGTGAGAGAGTGAGAGAGTGAGAGAGTGAGAGAGTGAGAGAGTGAGAGAGTGAGCGAGAGAGAGAGAGAGTGAGCGAGTGAGCGAGCGAGAGAGAGAGTGAGCAAGTGAGCGAGAGAGAGAGTGAGTGAGAGCAAGAGAATGTGTGAATGAGCGAATATGACAGAATGAATTTGTAAACTTGTTCATGTTTAAGCATGTAAATTCATGTATGTGCATGTATGTGTATGTTCATGGGTGTGCATATACAGTATAGTGTATTTGTACATATACACATTTACACTGTATAAGCACATATGTGTGGATATGTCCACATATGCACAGGTATATCTATGCATGGGCAGGTATGTCCACATATGCATGCGCAGGTATGTCCACATATGCATGCGCAGGTATGTCCACATATGCATGCGCAGGTATGTCCACATATGCATGCGCAGGTATGTCCACATATGCATGCGCAGGTATGTCCACATATGCATGCGCAGGTATGTCCACATATGCATGCGCAGGTATGTCCACATATGCATGCGCAGGTATGTCCACATATGCATGCGCAGGTATGTCCACATATGCATGCGCAGGTATGTCCACATATGCATGCGCAGGTATGTCCACATATGCATGCGCAGGTATGTCCACATATGCATGCGCAGGTATGTCCACATATGCATGCGCAGGTATGTCCACATATGCATGCGCAGGTATGTCCACATATGCATGCGCAGGTATGTCCACATATGCATGCGCAGGTATGTCCACATATGCATGCGCAGGTATGTCCACATATGCATGCGCAGGTATGTCCACATATGCATGCGCAGGTATGTCCACATATGCATGCGCAGGTATGTCCACATATGCATGCGCAGGTATGTCCACATATGCATGCGCAGGTATGTCCACATATGCATGCGCAGGTATGTCCACATATGCATGCGCAGGTATGTCCACATATGCATGCGCAGGTATGTCCACATATGCATGCGCAGGTATGTCCACATATGCATGCGCAGGTATGTCCACATATGCATGCGCAGGTATGTCCACATATGCATGCGCAGGTATGTCCACATATGCATGCGCAGGTATGTCCACGTATATGAAGGTATGTCCACATATGCATGCGCAGGTATGTCCACGTATATGCAGGTATGTCCACGTATATGATGGTATGTCCACGTATATGATGGTATGTCCACGTATGCGCAGGTATGTCCACGTATATGAAGGTATGTCCACATATGCATGCGCAGGTATGTCCACGTATATGCAGGTATGTCCACGTATATGATGGTATGTCCACGTATATGATGGTATGTCCACGTATGTGCAGGTATGTCCACGTATGTGCAGGTATGTCCACGTATATGCAGGTATGCCCACGTATATGCAGGTATGTCCACGTATATGCAGTATGTCCACGTATATGCAGGTTTGTCCACGTATATGCTGGTATGTCCACGTATATGCTTGTATGTCCAGGTATATGCAGGTATGTCCACGTATATGCAGGTATGTCCACGTATATGCAGGTATGCCCACATATATGCAGGTATGTTCACGTATATGCAGGTACATCATGTATGCACAGGGATGTCCACATATGCGCAGGTATGTCACATATGCACAGGTATGTCCACATATGCACAGGTATGTCCACATATGCACAGGTATGTCCATGTATATACAGGTATGTCCATATATATACAGGTATGTCCACATATGTGAAGCTATATCTACATATGTGTAAGGTATGTTGAAGTTTTTACTGGTATGTCAAGATATGTGCAGGTGTGTACAAGCATATGCATCTATGTAATATCTATATCAATTTATGAAAGGATACATTCATAATCAACTATATTTTGAATACATGTTCCTCAATGAATTCATATGAAATACAATTTAATTCCAAATATAAAACTTATTTTCCAATTCATTTCATTTAGCGCACATAAAAAAAAAAAATGAATATAGAGCAATTCACATTTCCCTTGTGAAATCCATAACAGAGAGAGTAATACACACAGCTCAAAACCGAAACCAATCGAAAAATAAACATCCGGGACGTAGAACCAGCTACAAGTGCGAGTCAAAACAAGCAACCAAACAGAAGTTGATCAAGACAATCAACAATCTGCCATCTGAACACAGAAACCAAACATTTTCCTTGATGTTTAAAATCAACAGAGTCCTGAAAACTGCAGCATTTTATAATCAAACGAAGATCTATCCCAGTTACGAAACTTTCCATATGATCACGTAACACATAAACAAAGATAGGAGTTCTAACTGCTCTGTCTTGTAAGAAACAACTGCACAAAAGGCTCATAAAATCTACAGAGAATGACGTTTGATAAGGATAACAACCACAGGTGTAAACAATGGGGCGTGAGATAAGGGTCCTCATAGCCCCTCCTTATCAAGAGCAAGGAAAAGGCTCTTGTTGCAGCCTCAGAAAGGGACACAGAAGGGGGTGTCTTGCAAGGAAATGCCACCCCCTCCCCTTCCCCCCCTAGGGTCCCCCTCGCGGCCCACCTGCCCCCCCTCCCTCGCCCCTCCCCCCCCTCTTCACCTGCAGGATGACCTGACCTCGCAGCCTGCGTGACGTCATCCAACCAAGGTCACATCGAGGGGGGCAAGGGAGGGGGTGCGGGGCCGAGGAGCAAGGGCGTGTCGATCTTCTCACACAACCCCCCTCCTCCTCGTCCCCCTTTGCCCTCCCCCCCAAAAATGCCTCCCATTCGCCACCCAAAACAACCTCGTCCTCAGACCCCTCACATCACCTCCTCCTCCTCCTCCTCGTCCTCCGCCGCCACCACCCCCTCCTCCTCCTCCTCCTCCTGCCTCCTCCTGCTCCTCCTGCTGCCTCCCTCTCCCTCTCTCTCCTGCTCGCCCGCTGATCAATAATCCCGCAACACAACAGGTCCACCAAAACCCCCTCCTCGCCTGCTTGCTCTCTCTCTCTCGCTCTTCCTCTCCCTCTCTCTCCTCTGTACTTACACCACCATGCCGTACGCTCCTTCCCCTATGTAGGCGAGGTTGAAGTAGCGTGGGCCCACCTCGAACAGCTGACACCTGACAATTTCGCCTTCTGCAGGCCGATCCTCCGTCATGGCGCGTGCTTCCCGAGTGACGTCCAGATAACGACTGAACGCGAGATCACTTCGGACCGGCAGCGCGCAGGCTTCTAAAAACTCTTCCTTTTGTGAGGTTTTGTTTCTTTGCTTGTTCTGTGGGCTCGCAATGGGGGGTTTTATATTGAGGTTGGATTATTTGCGTTCTTCTGCGCGGTCTGGATAGGTGATATCGGGATTAGATTTGTCAATGAAGCAGAACAGATAATGTTGGAACTCTATTGACGTTATACTAAACTATTGACTAGGGAAATTACTCTTTATTCTCTATATACCGTAGAAGACTTCCTTTTGTGTAGTTCTTCTAGGTGAAGCAATCAATATAGTCTTTATCGTCCGCAGAGCATAAAGTGGCTAACCATTAAATATGCCTTTTAAATACACCGCAGTATGACGTCATCGAACGGCAGCGCTGCCAAAGTTTATTTAATCGCATATTTAACTCTACCGTTAATTGATTTGACTCCTTTCTCGATGCGTAATTGATTCAGCCACACGAACTTTCGAATATCCAACGAAACCAATGCAAAATGACCCATCCTTTACCTTTAAAAAGTGACAATGCCGAATAACAAAGGGAGAAATAACAACAAAAGATTGGTAACTGTGTCGCCCGTCAAAGGGTTGGGTTATCATCTTTCCACAGGATGTTCTAACGATCATTTTAGTCCCATACTTTGGATAGGTGCAAAGTACACACTTTTTCATATTAATATCGTCTCCAGCATCATAATGAAATAAAGCAAGAGTGATGAAATGCCAGACATTGTGATTATCACAGGAGAAAAGAGGCAATAAGCTTTACTGATATGCGTTTCTGCAGATGCGCTTTTACATCATTTCACCGGTATATTGATTTAAAAAAACAGATGCTATAATTTTGTCTCTCATATGAAAGACACAAATATATGTAACTTTTATAACCAGTACTAATATCGTTACGAATATAGTTATCCGTTATTTTTTCAGTGACACAGGAAGCCATCAACACGATAATTTTTTGTTTTGCAATATCATTCACATTTCAAAAAGAGATGAAACCTTTTTTGTATCTAGAATGAAGTACAAGAGCATTAAATATAAAATACTTGCTCGCTGCTAGGTCATATATAGCTTGGAATGCACAACAAATAGGAGACAAATATGAGCGAAATATTGCGCTGGGTTTTGGGAACAAAGGAAACCGAATTTGACGCAGAAAATTATACAATCAAATTATTTTTTTATTTTGTTTTTTTTTTTTATCTTATTTTCCATCCATGTTCCGAGAGGAAGAGATGAAACAGGAACGACATAATACGGGAAAAGAAAGTTTATTAACTTTTCCTGAGACGAAGAGGAAAATAAGATAATCTATAATCTCTATTTTTTTCAAGATATTAACGAAAAGGAAGTCAATAAAAATATCCAGGAGAGGATACGAAATAAATGATGAATTGTTGAGATCTTATGTTAAAGAGGGAAAAAAGAAACAAAGGGAAAACACACATAACCATATTCTTTGATGACTGTCTGTTGGTATACATGCTTATATTAAAAGAATGTATACTATACACACACACACGTGTTTATGTTAATTACTATTATTATATAATATCATTATCATTAATAATATTAACATTATCATTAATATCATATTAAAACATTTTCACATCATCCTTAGTATTAATTACCTTTTTCTCATGATTTTTCGATGTTTCACAAAAATATGAAACATAAGTTACATTTTTTTTCAAGAAATAAAACCAAACTTCCTCATAGTTGTTTTCACTACTATAATCTTTATTCAGATAACCGATAAAACGTCATTCTGATAATTTCCATTATAAAGTGTATTGCGATGATTGTTATTCCTACGATAGCTGATAAGTGCTTTTACTTGTGTTCTTTTTTTTTTTTTTTTTTTGTAAGGTAATCAAAATTTTCATCATATTTGTTATCATTATCATAATCTTTTCATTCATGACGTTAGTATCATGATCTTTTTTCGTCATTTTTTGTTTTATAATATCAATGTTATTGATATTATTGTTATTGTTATTGTTATTATTATTATTATTATTATTATTATTATTATTATTATTATCACCATTATTATTTTTATTAATATTATTATTATTATCA
>NC_061853.1:23230022-23237522 GCF_019202785.1 Penaeus chinensis
GAGAAAGAGAAAGAGAGAGGGAGGGAGAAAGAGAGAGAGGGAGGGAGGGAGAAAGAGAGAGAGGAAGGGAGGGAGAAAGAGAGAGAGAGGAGGGAGGGAGAAAGAGAGAGAGGGAGGGAGGGAGAAAGAGAGAGAGGAAGGGAGGGAGAAAGAGAGAGAGGGAGGGAGGGAGAAAGAGAGAGAGGAAGGGAGGGAGAAAGAGAGAGAGGGAGGGAGGGAGCAGAGAGAGAGGGAGGGAGGGAGAAAGAGAGAGAGGGAAGGGAGGGAGAAAAAGAGAGAGGGAGGAAGGGAGAAAGAGAGAGAGGGAAGGGAGGGAGAAAGAGAGAGAGGGAGGGAGGGAGAAAGAGAGAGAGGAAGGGAGGGAGAAAGAGAGAGAGGGAGGAAGGGAGAAAGAGAGAGAGGGAGGGAGGGAGAAAGAGAGAGAGGGAGGGAGGGAGAAAGAGAGAGAAAGAGGGAGGGAGAAAGAGAGAGAGAGGGAGGGAGGGAGAAAGAGAAAGAGGGAGGAAGGGAGAAAGAGAGAGAGGGAGGGAGGGAGAAAGAGAGAGAGGGAGGGAGGGAGAAGAGAGAGAAAGAGGGAGGGGAGAAAGAGAGAGAGGGAGGGAGGGAGAAAGAGAGAGAGGGGAGGGAGGGAGAAAGAGAGAGAGGGAGGGAGGGAGAAGAGAGAGAGAGAGGGAGGGAGAGAGAAGAGAGAGAGAGGGAGGGAGGAGAGAGAGAGAGGGAGGAGGGGAGAAAGAGAGAAGAGGAGGGAGGGAGAAAGAGAGAGAGGGAGGGAGGGAGAAAGAGAGAGAGGAGGGAGGGAGATAGAGAGAGAGGGAGGGAGGGAGGGAGAAAGAGAGGAGAGGGAGGGAGGAGTAAAGAGAGAGAGAGAGGGAGGGAGAGAGTGAGAGGGGGGGGAGAGGGAGAAAGAGAGAGAGGGAGGGGGGAGAAAGAGAGAGAGGGAGGGAGGAGAAAGAGAGAGAGGGAGCGGAAGAGAAAGAGAGAGAGGGAGGGAGGGAAACAAGAGAGAGAGAGGGTGGGAGGAGGGAGAGAGAGAGAGAGAGAGAGAGGAGAGAAGAGAGAGAGATAGAGAAGAAGAGAGAGAGAGTCGGAGCGAGAGGAGAGAGAAAAGGGAGGGAGGGAGGGAGAAAAGGCAGGCAGGAGGGAGGGAGGGGGGAGGGAGGGCAGAAAGGCAGGGAGGGAGGGAGGGAGGGTTGGGGAGAAAGGCAGGGGGGAGGGCGGGAGGGCGGGAGGAGGGAGGGAGGGAAGGGAGGGAGTGAGGGAGAGGGAGAAGAGAGAGAGAGAGAAGAGATGAGACGAGGTAGAGATGAGATGTGAGTAGAGAGAGAAGCGAGAGAGAGAGAGAGAGTGAGAGAGAGGAAGAGAGAGGAGAGAAGAGAAAGAGAGAGAGAAGGAGAGGAGAGAGACGAGAGAGAGAGGAGAGAGAGCGAAGATGGCAAGAAGGGAAGGAGGAGAGCAAAGAGAGAGAAGGTGATGAAGGAGGGAGGGAAAGAAAGGAGGGAAGGGAGGAAAGAAGGAGGAAAGGAGGAAAGAAGGAGGGAAGGAGGAAGGGAGAGAGAAAAAAAGGGAAGGCAGACAGAGCCTTATAATATTGAAAGTCCGAAAAAAGAGGCACACAGTAAAATTAATGAACATTAATACCACACACTCTCTCTCTCCTTTCCCACTCTCTTCTCACTCTCTCTCTGTCTCTTCTCTCTCTTCTCTATCTCTCTCTCTCTCTATCTCTCTCTCTCTTCTCTCTCTCTCTCCTCTTCTCTCTTCACTCAATTACACAAAAAAAAAAAAAAAAAAACAGTCATCACACACGAAAAAAACCCGGCCAGCATCCCGACCAGCGCAGTCGAATCGATAACTCAAAACAAAAGAGAGTCACACCACGTGGCCGCCAAACATCAAAGTGAACCTTACATCCAATTAAACACGATCATAACAAGCGGCTGATTTACGGGGGCCGCTTGTGCTGCCGCATTCGTCACCGCGTGTGGTGATGGGAGGCCTGATGAATCTTAAAGCATTACGTCATTCTTTGCTCAGATGCTGGTTTGTTAAAAGAATGGAAGGGGTGGTTGGTATAAAGGTTTTGTATATTGTGATTTAGGTGTAGTGTTAGGGTGTCTTGGTGGGGAGATATTTGTAATACAGTGGGTGTATTTTAATGTTGGATTAATCTTGAAAGAGGGAGATGGGGTTATTAAAGAGAGATATGCAGAGAGAGTGAAGGCAAAACAAACGGGAAGTGGATTAATTCATTGAGATATTCAACATCTCTGATGTAAATGGATGTCATTTTATTTATATCAATTCGTTTTGATTTCTTGGGATTCGTCATCAATCAACAGTTATGTGGATAATTTTCACTTGATTCCGTTTGTTTCGCACAGGATCTCGGGTTTCAATATCTCTCCTCTCTCTTTTACTCTCCTTGCATCTGACTCTCTTTCTCTCTCCTCTCTCTATCTCTCTCTCTCATCTCTCCTTCTCTCTTCTCTCTTCTTTCTCTCTCTCTCTCTCTCTCTCTCTCTCTTCCCATTTTCTCTCTTGACTTACTTCTCTCTCTCTTTCTCTCTTCTCTCTTCTCTCTTCATCTCTCTACTCTCTCTCTCGTTCCCTCCTCCTTTTTCCCTCTTCTCTCTTTCTCTCTCTCTTTCTCCTCCCTCTCGCCCTCTCACTCTCTCTCTCTTTCTGTGTTCTCTTCTTATCTCTCTCTCTACTCTCTCCTCTCTCTCTCCTCTCTCTCTCTCTCCTCGCTCTTCCCTCTCTCTTCCTCTCCCTTCTCCTCTCTCTCTCTCTCCCCTCTCTTCTTCTTTCTCTCTACTCTCTCCCTCACCCTTCCCCTCTCTCTTCTCTCTCCTCTCTCTCTCTCTCTCTCTCTCTCTTCTCTCTCTCTCTCTCTCTCTCTCTTCTCTCTCTCTTTCTTCTCTCTTCTCTCTCTCCCTCCCCCCAACCCTCTCTCTCTCTCTCCCTCCCTTCCCCCTCCCCCCCTGTCAACCTTGTTCCCCATATTTTCTCTCTTTGTTAAGAAAAAAAAGAAAACGGGAGAATCAAGCCCCTATTCCCTTTTGCCAATCTTTTACATATTTTCTAATTATAGAATAAGATTTTAATCGGAAAAAAAAAAAAAAAAAAACAAATGTCTAGAATTATGGCGGACTTAGATTAATCATATCAGCGTGTAGTTAACCTACCAGGTAAGACCTTGCTAATAATTATCGTTTTTATAAAAGAAATATATATGAATAACACACCATACACACAACACACACACACACACAACACACACATTATAATATATATATATATATATATATTTATATCTGTGTGTGTGTTGTGTGTGTGGATGTGTGTGTGTGTGTATGTGTGTGTGTGTGTGGGTGTGTGTGTGTGTGTGTGTGTGTGGATGTGTGTGTGTGTGTGTGTGTGTGTGTGTGTGTGTTGTGTGTGTGTGTATGTATGTATGTATGTATGTGTGTGTGTGTGTTTGTGTGTGTGTGTGTGTATGTATGTGCGCGTGTGTCTGTACGGGCGTGTGTGTGTAAGTATGCAACAATTTCTTTATCCTCTGCTTCTTCGCCTTCTTTCACTCCCCCTGTTCGAGATATTAACCAAATTTCCTCTCTCTCTCTTGCTCTCTGTCTGTCCCGACGGAGCCTCGTCGTGTGTGTCCCCCGGTTAGGTGGTCTCCAGGTGGGCGTGGCCGTGTCTTGTGACCTACTCCCCCCCCCCCCCCCGCACCCTGTCTCTCTCCTTGCCCCCCTCGCCGGACGCTCGTCCCTTGCCCCTCTCCTGCCTCTTGGCCCTCCCCCACCCCCTCCTGCCCCTTGGCCCTTTCCCACTCCCCTCTTGCCCTCTGGCCCTACCCCACCCCTCTCCTGCTCCTTGCCCTTCCCCACCCTCTTCTTGCCTCTTGCCCCTCCCCCACCCCTTTCCTGCCCCTTGCCTTTCCCCACCCTCCTCCTGCCCCCTGGCCCTCCCCAACCCCCCTTCTGCCCCTTGCCCCTTGGCCTCCCCAACCCCATTCCGCCCCCTTGCCTCCTCCCCCACCTCCTCCTGCTCCCTGGCCCCCCCCAACCCCCTACTGCCCTTGCCCCTTGGCCCTCCCCACGTCTCTTGCCTCTTTGCCTTCCCTACCCTCTCTCCTGTGCTTTCCCCTCCCCCACCCCCCTCCGCGCCTTGCCATACCCCACGCCTCCAGGCCTTGCCAGACCCCTGCGCCCCTCTGCCCCTTGGCCCTCCCCTCCAGCCCCTTGACCGACCCCTCGCGCCCCTCCTGCAGGCGGCGTCCTTTCACCTTTCGTTGGCCTCACCTCGGCCACTTCTCTCTTAGTCACCTTTCAGGCCTCGCCCCTCCTACATTGACCTTTTTTTAACCCCGTATTTGTGTCGTCAGTCGCTTTGTTCCTCTGCGTTGAGACCTCTCTGCCCCCCCCCCCCCCTCTTGCTCCTCTCTGTCTACGTTTCGTTTCTCTCGCTATCTCTCTCACCTCTTTCTCCGTTTTATCATTTCTCTCCCCATCTCCCTATTTTCGTCTCCGGTATCATTTCTCTCTTCGTCTGCCTCCCTTCCGTCTAAGCTATCATTTCTCTCACTGTCTTCCTCCTCTCCTTCTACATTATCATTTTTCTTCCCATCTTCGTTATCATTTATCTCTCCATCTCCTTCCCCGTTATCAAGTCTCTCTTCATCTCCTTCCCCGTTATCATTTCTCTCTCCATCTCCTTCCCTTCCGTCTCCGTCATCCTTTCCCTCCCCGCCTCCGTCTACGTTATCATTTTCTCGTTACGTAACCTCCCTCTCCGTCGTCACGCTACTACGAATACGTTACGCTCTGCACACACTTAGCAACTGCACTTATTCGAGTCGGCCTCCGAAGTGCGCAGCCGCTTGCACATATATGCATCTGCATTTGCAAGCATATTAACACGTACTCCAAGCATACCTGACTTAAACGTGTGTGTATGTAAAATGCTCTCTCTCTCTCTCTTTCTCTGTTTCTGTCTTTGTTTCTGTTTCTGTTTCTCTCCTTATCTCTGTTTCTGTCTCTGTTTTTCTCTCTCTCTCTCAAACACGCACGATTTTGGATATCAACGCTAATATAGATTCCCGCATATACTTACAGGTTAACGGTTCGTTCGCTCAGGCACATTTACATACACTCACAAACATACAAATAACCCTCTCCCTCCCCCTCCCTCTCCCCCTTCCCCCCCACGTCAGCTAAGCGGCAGTACGGTAACACACCTACAAAATACCTCTTCATTGGAACACGTGCATCGACGCCATGAGCCTTTGACCTTCGTCGGCATCGCGGCAGGAGACGAATCGCTCCCTGAAGACGCCTTAGGAGAGCTTCTTGGAGGGGGGGGGGAGGGGGGTTACTGGGCGTGTGGTTCAATCTCCAGAAGGGGCTGAGAGATGAATCTGCTATGGAAAGGGTTCTTATAAGGACGAGGAGTGTAGGGGGTAGGATCCTGATGCGCTTCTGTATTGGCGTTGATCCCTTTTCGATAGGGGGTGTTGATCCTCCTCTCTCAACGGGGGACGGATCTCTTGTTAGGGGGGTTCTTTTCCTTATTAGTTTCCGGCGGTCATTTCCACGTCGGTGACTAAATCCCCTGTAGGTAAATAAGCTCCTGTTTACATGTATATTCTCTAACATGTATATATTCCTTGTAGTTATTCGTTTGTTTTTCTTTCTTTCTTTCTTTTTGCATTGGTTGAAAGGATTAAAATCGCCTTCGAATAAAACGAGAGCGCAATGACAGAGGGACAGACATTACGATGGGAAATAAAAACGTCGACTCATGCTCCCCTAGAACTCAACGCCCAAAAACAAATCTGAGCAAGCAATTCCATTCGATAAGGTCAGGAACAGAACCAGAATAATATAATTAAGTAGCGAAAAGCGCTAGCTCTGACGTCAGTAACGAGCGAGCGACGTCAGCGGCAATTAACAAGAGGCGACGTCTTGAATTCACCTCGTTTGGTCAGTGCGCCGTGAACTTGTGCAATTGATGTTGACCTCCAGTAGTTGAAAATTAGTAGAAATGAAGGACTATATAGGTGTTTTGATGCTAGTTAAAAGACTCAGTAACTGCAAACCCAAGAAGGTATTTCGTTATGAAGCAACAAGTCCCGAGTAAACACAAATAAATAAATAATTAAATAAGTAATTCTTCATCAATATCATGGAAAGGTGCATATATTTAGCCTCACATGATTCAGACACGAATGTCACATTCTGCAAGACCTGACTGAGGATAATACTGGCATCATAATGAACCGTGATTACGACACTATTAAAAGGCCAGACAGCAACTCTCATGATCGAGCATAGGTTCATAATAAACCCGCCTACTGATGACTTCCCAGGGGCTAGTAAACACCTGAAATAAGACCAAATAAATATCATTTCACCTCAATTAAAAGTAAACAGATGTCAAAACATTTGAAATAACAGTGACTAAATATTAATTCACCTGAAATGAAAGCAAACAAACATCAAAGTAAACGCCAGTTCACCTGAATTGAAATTATATATATATATATATATATATATATATATATATATATATATATATATATATACATATACATATATATATATATATATATATATATATATATATATATATAAACACATAACATTTGAAATAAAAGTAAACCCAATTCATACGAAAGAAAAGAAAACAAACATAATTCGATGAGATTCGTAAATGGCAAAGAACAAAAAAGAAAAGAAAAAAAACACAGTATTGCCAGACACACACACCAACCCAAGGAAGGCCAGCGAAATGAGTCGCGACCAAAGGCTATTCTAATATAGGCGTTATGGCTGTATGAGAATAGGATAACTTGGGGGAGGGAAAGACGCACAAGGAATCCTCTGCATACTAGAAGTGTGGGTGCACGCGCACTCAAACACGTACGCATGTTCAATATTTTTATGGATTTATCTATTTCGTTTTTTTTTTTTTTATTATTATTATCATTATTTTGAGAGGAGAATACTCTTTTATCTGTTTACCTTTTTGGAAGGAGAAACTGTTTCGCAAATAAGTTTGCGGGGAAGAATAATAAATGTAAATATATACAGAAAATCTTAAATGAACAGATGGTTGGGGTATGCATACTGTATATCTCATAACATGCCTTGCATATTATGACAGTAAGTAAATGCGCATGAGTAAAGGCATACGAAGCAGAAAAAAACCAAAACAAATGAGAGAGAGAGAGAGAGAGAGAGAGAGAGAGAGAGAGAGAGAGAGAGAGAGAGAGACAGACAGACAGACAGACAGACAGACAGACAGACAGACAGACAGACAGACAGACAGACAGAGACAGAGACAGAGAGAGAGAGAGAGAGAGACAGAGATAGAGAGAGATAGATAGAGAGAGAGAGAGAGACAGAGAAACAGAGACAGAGAGAGAAAGATAAAGCAGAAACCATGATATCTAATTGTATCATCATAAGGCTCCATACACAATAACCCGCACTACCC
>NC_061853.1:23252522-23255022 GCF_019202785.1 Penaeus chinensis
CACACACACAAATATATATATATATATATATATTTGTGTGTGTGTGTATATATATATATATATATATATATATATATCCATATTCGTGCCATCAGCAATGCGGTGTTTGACGAATTAATTGGCGCCAAGTTGACATCATGTAGGTCTTTATACTAGGGTAGTTGACTTGTGATCCTTCCCCAGGGGAATAATTGATTAGGTAATCATTGTTGGTGGTTCACAACCCACTATCATATCTACGGTAGACTCACCCACTAACGTATCTAGGTTTGACTTACCGAATATATGCAAACCCGCGCGAGTGCACACACAAATCGCCCGCATGTATGTATATATATATATATATATATATGTGTGTGTGTGTGTGTGTGTGTGTGTGTGAGTGGGTGGGTGCGTGTGTGTGTGTGTGCGAGTGTGCACATACATATCGCCCGCGCGCGATTTGTATATATGTATATATATGTATATATATATGTGTGTGTTTGTGTGTATGTGTGTGTGCGTGTTTATGTGTACACACACACACACATATATATATACATATACATATATATGCATATATATATATATATATATATATATGCGTGTGTGTGTGTGTTTGTGTGTGTGTGTGTGTATGTGTGTGTGTGTGTGTGTGTGTATGTGTGTGTGTGTGTGTGTTTATATGTATTCATATATATATATATTTATGTATGTATATGTGTATATATATACATGTACACACACATACACACACACACTCCCACACACACACACACATATATATATATATATATATATATATAATATATTGCATCCTTTTTTGCTTCTGTGAAGGTTGCAGGTAAGCCTTGCGACCCACGAAGAATTTATCCGACTCGTTTTGCAATGCAGGAATCAACAAGAGGTTAGCGACTCGGAGGAATTCCATCAGCATTAAAGCAAGACTTCTTTTCTGTTTTGATCAGTTCTACACAAAGATACGTCATCGATGGGAGGAGCATGAAAGTGTGACGTCACGGTTGCGTTAGTTGAGTTGGCACTATGAAAAAAAAAAAAAAAAAAAAAATCCAGATTACCTTCCTTTTCCTTATACCATCAAGTTTTTAATCAATATTATTGTTATATAGATTGCATTATTATTCCTTATCATATATGTATATCATTTTGATTATATATGAACATGCTGTTGTCATCATAGTCGTTGGACAAATATGCAGCTGATAAACTTAATCTGCAATGCCTACTGAATTATTCATATTTGGTTAATGCAAATACCAGAGTCAAGACCTAACAAAACAGTAAAAGTATTTTAGAACATTCTTACCGATGATAATAATAAAAAAAATAAAAAAATGCTCTATTCTGTGTAAATACAGAAATGGGAAATCGTTGTGAAATAGTATCAACTTTTTTTATTTTTTATACTGAATGAAAAATATTTTACTTTATCCCACACTTGACTATGCTATGTCAAAACAATATGTTACCAAGGGTGAAAAATAAATTCATAATCTTTCTGTATACTAAATTTCTGGGGAAAAACTTCTTAAAGTCTAATAGCTCGTTAAAATATAATTCGACTTTCGTTTGTATATAGTTTACATTCATTTCCGGACAAAGTGACGGATCGTATCCCATCTCCAAGGGAATTATGAAGTTATCCACAAATTGGTGATTTTGCATAACTTATAACTTGATAGTTCTTCTTTCTTGGCATAGGGTTTTAGACTATTATTGTCTATATCCCCTAACTTGATTGTTAAAATGTCTTTTTTTTTCTTTCTTTTTCTAACGCGTATTAATTAGACAATTGTTCTCAAAATGTAGGTATCGTGTCCTCCGTCAAAAACTGTCGTGCTGCACTTTCTTAAGACTCCGCCCCTATTTATGGGGACGGAGTCATACATAAGCACATGTACCCTGCTGACGAGCGGAGCGCCTCTGCCTGGTTTGAACCTGAAAGAAAATGGGAAGCTCAGATTTAATGCTGTACTGTATGATATATCATTCAGTAACGACGAGGAATGGAGATTATTGCACTTAGTGCTAAACTAAATATATTATCATCTCTGTGTGCATATATGTGTATATACACACACGTATATATATGTATATATACAAATACATATATACGTATATGACCATGTGATCCAAAGAAATATCTCTCAACACTTAGGTAATATGAGAAAACGTGAACATTTCACTACATCGTCATGCTCCAGCAGCAAATTTGACTACGTTTTTAATTAACGCATTTCAATAAGCCATGCACAGGCGACAATAGTCATTATAGTTTTATCATACTATTAAGGTTCTAGCCTTGGGCATATTCTGGCCTCCAAACGAGTCCCATGGCGATTGAGATAAGGGAAATATCTCAGACAGAGTCCTGTTTTGTTTACAGAATGTGTTTGAATGGTCAAAAGAATATTACGGAAATTGATATCAAGTTCTACATAATCAAGTTATTTCTTGTGTACGTATAATTGAATATGAAGGCTTAAACTCATGTATCCTT
>NC_061853.1:23260022-23270022 GCF_019202785.1 Penaeus chinensis
GGTGATTTCTTGCAACATCCAGACACTGGGCACAGGAATCCGCTATGAGTGGCGGAACTACCCTCTTCATGCATTCTGGTGTGTCACCACACATACAACCATACAACCACACCCTGCAGACCAAGTGATATGACACCTGTATACATGACGTGTCCGTAAAGGGTTAAAGGGGCTTCATTTTCTTCCAAAGGGGGCACGAGCCCTTGGGGAAAAAGGCAGTAATTTCTCAAATTGTTATTCCCTTAATGAAAGCATGGTCACTAGATGTAAATTTAATTGTAATGCTTCTAATTTATGCTCAATAAAGACTAACACAACATACTTATAATTTTCTCTAAAATCAGGGAGAGAATTTTATTAACCCAATGGCGACGGGTCACGGCTATCGCCGTCATAACAATACGCACGATGTGCGGCGTGCGGCTGTCCGCAGCGGCGCCGCGCCAAAACGCCCCGAGGCAATGATTCGGCTTGATGGACCGATATCACGCGCTCGGAGTCGGCGCGCTGCCGCCGTTCGCCAGAGCGGTTTTTTTTAATTTGCTATACCCGGCGCCATTGGGTTAAGATGCAAGGGAGGCATGGACGGACAAATTGCTTAAGGGGGAGCTTTGTAATTATAAGAGTACGAACCACTGTTATTGAGCATTAAAAAAGTATATAAATAAACACAGGTACAGATACAGCGGCAATCTATTTACTGTGAGAGGATGAAAATATCTGCTGCATATCACTCCCACCGGAATTAAATGGAAGGTTGTTAAGGTTAGGCTTGGATATTTGGGTTTGCACAATACCTAGGTTTTCTTCTGGTAACAAATACCAAAGAACCCTTTTGATTAGGGATCCAGCCTCATACTTTGAGTTTCAGCAATTGTTTCATAACTTGTTAGGTTTTGTTAATCTTGCGGCCTGTAATTTCAGTGGCTAAGGAGGTATTTATCCAATCAGGACAGGAGCTCCCAGTATCTTGCTGAACAAAGTGCCCAAGTGCATGCAGAGTTAGGTGCTCCACGAGAGTAAGAAGCTTGAACTCGTTTACCTCAATTACACTAAGAGATTTTGGTGTTCTTACTGTGACAAACAAAATTTTTATGTAGAGAGGCTGTATGCCTACATGAGGCTATTTCTCGCACTTGCCATCAGTGCGAAATGAGCGCACAGCTGCCTCGTATATACAACTTGGAACAGGCTCGGTTGCATGTGATGAGAACATGCAGTGCTCTACCATGATGCATTAGAAGGTCATCCCAGTGAGAATAGGCTAATCTATTGTAGACACTTGTCAAGATTGTCTTGAGGGGGAGCAAGTTTTCACCTTTATGAAGAGTCAGTGTGGCTTAGTGTCAATTAAACCCTGCACAAGTTGACCTGTGTGCAGAGTATCTCTGATTAATGGCAAACAATAACTGAAGTCAATGGAACTAGCATTTTATGACTTTGAATGTGTGCTTTGGTTGTAGTAACCTATTGCCTAGCATTAGAATCTTTAGAATTGGGTTTCTAGCTTCTTTAAAAAATTAAGATTTTAAAATTTATTTATTGCACCCAAATTTAATTTGATCTAAATAGTAATGAAGATAGTAATTATGAGGCTGTCCTAGCAGCCGATTTTCCCAAATTGTGGAATTAATTGTTTAGAATCAGTCCCGTATTTATTGAATATTCACCTCTTAACCCCTTAATGACGGATGAAAAAAAAAACAAAAAAAAACCTATGCTCTGGAGATCAATGGCAACTCGCCGACTTTGAGTGTGGAGTTTGGTACATCAAGCTGAAGAACCGTCTCAAAGCGCTTTGGTGTGTCATTGCGGTGTGCGCCACTGATCGAGCTGTTTGACACCTCAGGGTGTGATCCGTTGGGAAAGGGGTTAAGAACTGTGTCATTTGAGGTACTAATCAAATTCCTTCTTTCAGTCCCTAAGTCCGGTTCAACGGTGCCTTAAGCCACGCTTTCAAGATGGTTAGGGTGGACAAATCAACATGGAAGGCTAATTACTTCACCAAGATCACCCAGCTGCTGGATGAATACAGCCGTTGCTTCATCGTGGGTGCTGACAATGTCGGCTCCAAGCAGATGCAGGAGATCCGTATGAGCCTGCGTGGCTGCGCTGTTGTCCTCATGGGCAAGAACACCATGATGCGCAAGGCCATCCGTGCTCATCTGGAAAGCAACCCTTCTTTGGAGAGGTGAGTGAATTATTACCCTACAGATTTCTTTTTTTTTTATATAAAAAGGATTAGGCTTCCAGAAAATATTTAGAAAGATAAACTTAGCTGGAAAGCATATCCATAGAGGACTTTCTTGACTTTTTTTTGAATAGCATGACGAGTTATTGTGCAATACAGCCTTGTGTTAAATACAATGACTGCATCCCCCATTCCCCTTTTATGCTATTCCTTATATTATTAATTGGGGAGGGGGAGACTGGCCTGTATTGTAAGTAACAAGTTTTTAGAAAATATTTAATTTGCATTATCTATATCTATTGTAAAAATGTATTTTTAGTTTAACAAATATTTAGAACATTGCTGTCATTTCTACCATTTGATAGCGTACTTTGGCCTAGTGGTCAACTTTAATAAAATCCTACTGTCCCACAGGCTGCTGCCACACATTGTAAACAATGTTGGCTTCGTCTTCACTAACGACGACCTGTGTGAAGTTCGTGATAAGCTGCTTCAGAACAAGAAGAGGGCTCCTGCTCGTCCTGGTGCCATTGCCCCATGCCCCGTCACCATCCCTGCCCAGAACACTGGTCTTGGTCCTGAGAAGACAAGTTTCTTCCAGGCTTTGCAGATCCCTACCAAGATTGCCAGGGGTACCATTGAAATCGTGGTAAGTATTTGGTACAGTTTTAACCCAATGCTGATGGGCATTGGGTTGCCCACTGTGATTATTTTTACACATAGATGGCTACACTTGTAGTAAGTCACCAATGAGCCAGTTACGAGTACTTCCTGTCTCGCCAGTTTACCGTTTTCTTTGATTTATGAAAATAATTACGTTCTTATTTTGCTGTTACTAATGTTTATAACATTATAGTAATTATAATGTCTGTAATAAAAATACGCCGTCGATATTCGTAGCACTAGTAGCTAATACGTTTTTCCGGCCAATTCAAATCAGTTAAGGTCATAAGTTCTCCTAATTGACTCGTTTGTGGCTAAGCACTAGCAGAGCCATTTATGTGCAGAGACATTTCACAAAAATATAGAAAATGAGCACAGCATTTCCCCCATTTTTTATTCATTTCCTCTATCGGCATTGGGTTAATTAGCATGCATATTGCAGAACTAGGAGATCATACTGGATATAGTAGAGATGTAAGGCTGAAAGGGAAGTGGTTTGGGGTCAGGATTGTTTGTATATGTATTAAAAAAAATAAAGCTAAACTACTTGGAAGGCATCTTACAATAGGAACTTTAGGTATGTAATAAACATGGTAGATCTAATCTGAGCAGCTTTTACATAGTCTGGTGTCAGGAAAATATTATGTAGGACTTGACACCTGTTTGAGATGTCTGTATTAAGACTATGAAGTAGCAGCAACAGAAATCAAACGTTCCGAGAGCCATTTAATTTTCTTGTACTTATGTTGGGACATTTTTTTCTTTGTTTGTTGTAATTATGTAACTTTTTTTTTTATGCTTTGTAATTTATATTTGCCATTTGCTTATAGAGTAATGTAAATTTATATAATTTGTGGTTCACCTGTTAGTGCCGGGTCACATGTCCAGCTAGCTCCCAGTGGCTGGACAGTTGCCAGATATCACTGGAGTCTGATGCGGAGAGATTTCTAATATGGTCACTGTGAGATTAAGGGTGATTATAAAGTAATACATATATATATTGAAGAAAAATTATAATTTGAGGTAAAGCATACAAAATGCAACATAAAAAGAAAATCATTCGTAAGTTTACCAGTAGAATAGATAATTATTTCATTGGTGTGTTATTTACATTTCTGCAAGGGGCAGGGAGCATATTTTAAAAGCTTTCTGCAATGGGTATTTTTCTTGTGCAGTGCTTAATCAGAAACCTCTTTTCCACAGAATGATGTGCAGTTGATGAATGAGGGAGACAAGGTGGGTGCCAGCGAGGCAGCTCTCCTTAACATGTTGAACATCTCTCCCTTCACATACGGTTTGGTGGTACAGCAGGTGTACGATCAGGGCACAGTCTTCTCCCCCAAGGTTCTGGACATTACTGATGAGGACTTGATGAAGACCTTCCAGCAGGTGAGAATTATAAATATTTGCTTTCCATTTTGTAATTTTAGTCTACTTAGGTATGGGTTTTGTCTACCCTCACATTCAGTGGAAAAAAAAAATTAGGCATGCTCTCACATTAACCTGTTCATGATGGTTCCCTTAGTGTCATGAACCCTCCTTTCTGGGTGGTGTCTGTATCAGTGAGTGCCTGCTGCTGTGATCGGCATACCTCCTCTGTTCCACATGAATTTTATACCCCATGATTAGTCATTGGAGTACGTTGAAGAGTGTGCTTTAGAGACAAACATAATGTTAGGATGCTTGTGAAAAGAAAGTGGTCTTGACACCAGTTTTATTGGTCTCCTGGTCCTTGGCATTACCTTGGTAATAAGGTCACACTGCAGCAAGGGATGGTCAACAAAGGGCATAACTGTAACCCATTACTATGTGTAGTTTGTCCACTCCCTCATGTTAGGGACAGGAACATGATGTGAACTGTCCAACAGAGAGACATGGATATCAACATGTCTTCACACTCTTCTCAGTCATTCATACTTCATGGAAACGTGAAGATCTATGAAAAAATATTGAACATTTTAGGTCCAAATGATATATGAGCCATTGTGGTGCTTTTTAGAAATCGATTTAAGTTAAGGAACTTCTGGAATGATGTTGCGTCTGGTTTGGTTGGTGGTTATATTCCTTGTGTCCACACTTCTTGTGCTTGTCCTTTTCTGTGTCAAGGCAGCCACTTTGTTTGTGAATAGGTCATTAATCTGTATCTGCTGGGCCAAGCCTATAGCCGTCATAGCAAACCACCTCGACATGCCAGGTATGGTTAGAGGGAGTCGAGTGGAAAGGTCCGCTACATGTAGCGGACCGGGTTAAGCAAAGGGAAATGACTTCAAATCATGCCCCTGTGCTTCAGTGTATCAAGGAATGGATGGTCAGCTCAGCTGTTCAGTAGATTGTCACAAATTGTGTGGGGGCTCAATGCTCTGGTAAATGCAAGGAATAAAATAGTTTAAACAATCTTGATCAATCTAAAGGCTTTCAAGCTGGCTCCCTGGAGCATAGTTCCTCAAACTGGTGGGCGGTTTTCCCTTTTTCCAGTGTTGATTGGAGGCTAGGATTGAGGTTCCTAAATTTTTAAATGGTTTAAATTCCATATCTTTTAAATTAGTTTTTTATTTATCACTCCCCTACAAACATATCTATTACTATCCCCAAAAATATTAAATTTCATCTACTATTTTTTATAGACTATTTTTTCTTGCATTTGATCCCTGTTTCCTTCTGTGGCAGTTGTATTTTTTGTTCTCACACTTTGATAACCGAGACCTGCTAGCCTGAGGTATAAATTTTCTGGTGTGTAAATTCAAACTACAAACATGAAAGATCAGAATAGTTAAAAAAAAAAATTGGCTGTCAGCTAAGGCTGAGAAGTTCCATCCTTTAGGGGACAAGCTAAGAAGACTGAAATCCCAACCACAAGTACTGCAAGACCCTCCTAGAATTCACATATTTTGTAATGAGCAAGTTCTCATAGGATAGTATGGGCAAATGAATCGGCCTTTTGAGAGAGAAGCAGACTTTTACTTGTTTTTTAGATGCTGATACAACTATTACTGTGAACATTTGTATATGACTAGTGGAGTATAAGATGAGTACAAAACAGAATTCCCTATAAGGACTGCCTTTATATAATTATTGCTTTTTTTTTGGGGGGGAAGCCCAATTTCATGAAAAGTCAGATTTTACTAAATGTAACCATTGGCATGGTTACATTGGTCCTATATTAAAGTATTTGCAAAATTGTTTCTGGGAATGTTAGTGTTAAAGAATGGGAAAGTTTTTGGAGATCCAATAGGGGACACCTTGCCCATGCATTTCTTTTAGCATCATGCCTAAGTTATTAATATGTAATGGCAAAGGCAGAATACCTTAATACTTTTAGTTTTTGCAGTAATTTATTTTTTATGGATTAGTTCATAAGGCACTGAGAAATAGCCTTCTAAATTTGATTTGTTGGTCAGCTTAATTTTGCAATTCATATTTGAATCCAAGGTTGTCTTCTGGAGCAACTCTTTAGATTCTTGTGCCTAAATTTTATTGGCACATGGCAGTGGGTGTATTTGAAATGTAACAATCTTTAATGTAAATAACCTATTTCCAGGGTCTGTCCAATGTTGCTTCAGTGTCCCTGGCAATTGGTTTCCCTACCATTGCCTCGGTTCCTCACTCCATTGTCAATGGCTTCAAGAACTTGCTGGCCATTGCAGCAGCTACTGACATCAACTTCAAGGAGGCTGCAACACTCAAGGAGTTCTTGGCTGTAAGTAACCCTAATTTTGACAAGTAGATGGAGAAGTTGTCAGATTAGTAATTTTGATTCCATTTTAAAGTAATCTAGAAAGAATGTTAAAATTTGACCTTACTTTCATCAGGACCCAAGCAAGTTTGCTGCCGCTGCTGCTGCGTCTGCTCCAGCTGCGTCTGCTGCTGCTGCTCCAAAGGAGGAAGCCAAGAAGGAGGAAGAACCTGAGGAGGAGTCTGATGATGACATGGGCTTCGGTCTGTTTGACTAAGCATTCCAGAAAATTGGTCAATAAACAAAGCTGGAAGGAAAGACTTTTATTGAAACCCACTTTCACCAGTTAATTGGAGAATTGGTTCACAGATTTTTAATGTGGTTGAAAATCTTTGAATAGTTTTATCACTAACACAATCGAAATGGAGTGGTCGGTTATTAAGCATCAATGTTAAGAACTCTTCATTCCAATTTGCTTAGTAAGGCTAACATATGGTATCATGAAAATGGAATCTGAATCAAATTTACTTAAGTCAATGCTGCCAGGGAGAATGATACAAAAATGGGGAAAATGCCGTGCTAATTTTAAAAAAATTGTGAAATGTCTGCACATGCACAATGGCTCTTAGCCACAAAGGAGTCAACTAGTAGGCCTTGTGACCTTGCCTGATTTGAATTGGTGGGAAAACATATTTTTTACTAGTGCTATGAATATTGATATTATTTTTATTACAAACATAATTACTACAATATTATAAACAGTAACAGAAAAATAAGATGTAAAATGTTTTTGTAAATCAAAAAAAGTCAAACGGGGGAGACAGACAGTACCTGTAATTGGCTCATTGGTGACTTGGTACAAGTGTAGCCATTTATGTGTAAAATGATTAAACAAGTAACTCGGTGGGCATAGCAAGTACGTTCGTGTCATGCCCGTCGTCATCGGGTTAACAACTTGGATGCAGATGCTTCACCCAAAATGAGCTTTAGGCTTGCTTTGAGTGGCCACTTCTGATAGTTGTTTATGATGACAGGACTACATTCCTCCCCTTTGTAATGCAATTTTCTCTTTCTACATAAGCATTTTTTACTTTTTTGCCTTTCTCCTATGTATATCATTGTCATTTGATGATATGCTTTATCCGGATGGTAATACTGTCTTCCCTGTACAGACTTGTCATCTTAAGGTAGTGCCATAACAAATAATACATACTCTATAATAACTTTGCTGCCAGTCACGGTGGGCAGGAAAAGGATCCTTGCAATAAAATGACGTCCTCCCTAGAGCTGGCATTCTCCCAGTCATGACTCACGGATGGTACCTTCCACATTTTTATTGATAGAAATAATACAAAAGCCCCTTCCTAAATGCCCAGTCTGATTACCCTCAAAGAATTTTGTGCACTCATGGCAGTCACCCTGTCAGCCTGGCCTTCCATCCATTTTTCCATGACTGCATTGGCATTACCTGGCCCTTGAGTGAAATTAGTTCACTTTGATGGTCAAATCATCATCGGATTGTAGGGATTAAAGTGGCAGGAAACTCCTACATGTATTATTAACTGATATTTGTGACAAAATGAAATTCAGATTACAAGAACTGAAGTCGGGAGTACTTTAAAATCTATTTTCTGGAGGATTTCATAGGGATGGGCAGTTGTTGGTGCTTCATGTAAACCAGGGTAGAACCAGTATGCCTAGCTGTATGATACTGATAATTGTCTTGGTTATAAATTGCCCCCCCCAATCCCTTGCCCGTTATTGTCGTGGGGGGGCTTAGGAGGCGGAGACTGGGACCCAATGCTGGGGAACTCCCCAACCTTGGGACTCAGCCCTCGACTCAACAAATTTTGCATGGTCTTTTTTTTCCCCCTCCTACTTTTTCCTTTCTGTCCCTTCACCAACCCCTACTACTATCCACTTCCTAAGGTGTGAGAGCCGCTGAAAGGATGTAAGGCTGACCTTGTGCCAGTCCTGAACGACCTGAGGGAGCCATGGGCACGGTATTCCCCTGCTTTAGTTGTCTAGCCCTTACCCCTCAAGCGACCCTGAGGGGTGGACCGTTTCTCTCCCCAACATACTCCAGGCTTATCATGGCCAACAATGAATAACCATTAACCATTAACCATACCATTATTAGAGGCAATTACCCGATTCCCTGACCCCAGGCTCTCCTTTGACCACGGCTCTGAACACTATAACTAATACCCCCTCCTCAATGCCGACTAGTACAGTATCCACCCTAATCAACACCCCAGGAGACATTTCTACTCCCAACATACTCAACTTCAACAACTATACCCCCACAACCTTCTTCATCAACTACCCCATCCTCCCTTATTACTACCTTACAACCTTATTGTCCACCTCCCCATAACACTACCTCCCTCAACACTACTCCCTCTTCCACATGCCCCCGTCCTTCTACTACCCCCATCTCTACAAAATTCTTAAATCTATTTAGCCCAGCCAAATGGGACCGATTTTCGTGATCCCTCCCACAGCTTCTAACTTTCTGCTTTGACAACCTGTTTTCATTCCTCAAATGCATATACATCCTTCACTTGATCTAACCCCTATACATTACCTTACCCGACCTTAACCCATTTACTCGTCAATTCCTTTGCCCAACTTTGACAACTAATCACTAACTCAACCACCCTTCACTACCATTTACTATAGTGCTACATGACCTTAGATGTCTAGCACATTTATTTTGCTCTTAACCATTAACCATTAACCATTGGTTATAAATTCAATGAAATGAACACGCTGAATTTAAGCAGTTCAGCTGAAGAAAGATGTGACGCATGATTAAAGGGCAAAGAGTTTTCCTTTTTGTACTGTCTGTAAGTCTTATCTACATATGTAACAATCGATTCCCTTTTCTCTTTCCTTTAATCCCCATTTGGACAATAAACTTCATTAAGTTGTTTATTACACAAAGGTAATCAAAACAGCTGGATTTCAAACCTTTGACACTTCAAGGTCATGTTTTTTATAACTATATCCCCACAACACGAGTTTATTAATTTTGCTTACACACTGAAGGCTCCCGAAATGCTAAAATAACCAAGGAGTAATTTATCTGATCTATCCCCACCACCACCACCACCATTCCTTGCATTTTTAGAAATCATTTTAATTTTTTATTGCTAGTGTTAATTATGTTAATGGTTTTGCCAGTAAATCAACGAAAGTATAACTATCCTTCATTGGAACATTCGCGGTTTCCGAATGTTCCTCTTTCAGTCCCACATATTCTATTGTCAAGCCCACGTCCTCCCTACATAGACATCCCAACTTATCAGACTTCCTTACAGAATCTCACACTTTCTGCTTTGACAACCTGTTTTCCTTCCTCAAACGCATATGATCTAACCCCTTTACATTACCTCATCCGACCCTAACCCATTTACTCACCAATTCCTTAACCCAGCTTTAACAACTAATCACTAACCCAACCATCCTTC
>NC_061853.1:23275022-23287522 GCF_019202785.1 Penaeus chinensis
CCGTACTTTGGCGTCCGGGACAAGTCTATCTCGTCCATCTCGCTCTCCTTCGCAGCCGGGAGAACAGGGCGAGATGACGTTGTATGTAAACAATGTCATAAGATATTGGTGGGTAATTTTATGGCCCTTTATTGTTATTATCAAAGGGTAATTTTGTGTTTGTTAGTTGCAGATAGGTTACCCATGCTTCAGAGGAGTTGTAAAACCTATGCAGCGTGTAAAATAAAGATACCGGTATGGTGAAATGGTGATTGCTTACTTTCGAGCTGCTTGCATTGTAGACAGTGAAAGCGTCCTCGTTCCACTAGACCTGACAAGTTGTCTGGACGAGCAAGACAAGGAGTACCTTACGCAGCATAACTTTTTGCAAGCAACCAGCGATGGTATTTTCATGGTCATAATCTATCCCTAGTCCCATATTTGGAAGGGTTACATATGGTTTCATGGGTTTCCTTTCCATTTCCTCTGTTGGGGGAAACTCAACAAGGTAGTAAAATAGAGCAACTCATGACATTCCAATTTCAGTCGTCTTAAGTTAAGAATTTTATAAGCTTTGTCTCCAGTCTGGTGGCATTTTCCCATTTCCATGTTCAAAGATTTCATCGTTCTGGGCGTACTTATGAGAGTGAGCACACTATTTTTCTTAAAATAAGTAAAATATTTAATAAATAAATAAAATATTTTTCTTAAAATAAGTAAAATATTTAATAAATAAATAAAATATTTTTCTTAAAATAAGTAAAATATTTAATAAATAAATAAAATATTTTTCTTAAAATAAGTAAAATATTTAATAAATAAATAAAATATTTTTCTTAAAATAAGTAAAATATTTAATAAATAAATAAAATATTTTTCTTAAAATAAGTAAAATATTTAATAAATAAATAAAATATTTTTCTTAAAATAAGTAAAATATTTAATAAATAAATAAAATATTTTTTTCGTAATTCATCTTTTTCAATTTTTTTTAATATCAGTATTCTAAAGATACATTTTATTTACCTGATTCATATATCTTACTCGTTATAAACACCGTCAGAATTTAGTAATGACATGAAACGCTCAAGTGGATCGCCCAAGGGAAATCGTCCCCTTTAGAAAACCTCGATTGTGATTGGTCGTTCGTTCTGAAGTCGCCGTCGTCGCAATCGGACTCGGTGGTCCCTGAAATTCGCTGTCACCGATGGTTCTGTCTTAACTGGCTTACACAGCGACGTAAATTAGGCAGCGGCCGACGCACTTCCAATATCCCGTGACTGGGCGTCGAGGCGAATTTACCGCCAAGATTCGTCGATAATGATATTGCTGTTCGGAATCCCAACTGACGGCGGCTTCGAGATCTATCGTTTTTTTTACCCTCTCTCTTACGGCTCTTACACAGTTCTATATAGAATCTGTTGATTAGTCGCGAGGGCGTTGGTATGTGGAAAGGCAGATGTGGCTGCGGTGTTTGTGTAATCTAGACCGGGTCGGCTGGGAATGTACGTGTGTGTGGCAAGACATGCACAGGCAAACAGAAGGGCAGGATATTTAAAGGTAATAATAACAATGTTAACAATAGAAAATATACATGTCTAATGGATATTACACTGATTCTTTCTTGGTGCTTTTTGTGTATATGTCTATCTCTGGCTTTGTCTGCCTGTCTACGTCTATGTGTCTGTTTCTTTATCGTCTATGTATATTTTTCTTGATTTTTTCTGTATCCTTAATTTTAGGTGTTTTTCCCTATCGAAATTTTTTAAAATGACAATTGAATTAATTCACCAATTAAGGACAATGCCCCTAATTGGTGAATTGTAGAAAAAAAATGTTGATACCAGAACAAGCAAGAAAGGTGGATTGATAGAAACAGGGCAAGACCAGCCTCTTAGAGCCAAAGAAACTGAATCAACTAAGGTGCTTTTTGGGTGGTAGGCTTGTCTCGGTCTGTTTGTATGTCTGTCTTTGTCAATATCTTTCTCTCTGTGTCTTTCTCTCTCTTAACAGAATTTGGCAAATGAAGGCCTTCTTGGGTGGTAAGAAATGTGGGGAATGGACATATGTGTATTGTAGACTTGCATCTGGCCTGCACAAGTCAAGAGGGAGGTGCACCTCACAGATCTGCAGAAGTTTCACTAGCTCAACAAATCATCTGCTCAAACTGTGACTGGAAGTGGGAAAATATTTTTAGATGCTTATTCAGCGACAGGTGCTCTGGCCATTATATAAGGTGGGGTTACATTTGAAGATTTCTGCCACCTCAAATGCTGTGTTCGGAACTCCTCGTCCAGCAAGTTAGATAAGATGGACGAGATGACCATTCAAACCCGTACGTTGGCGTCCGGGACAAGTCTATCTCGTCCATCTCGCTCTCCTTCGCAGCCGGGAGAACAGGGCGAGATGACGTTGTATGTAAACAATGTCATAAGATATTGGTGGGTAATTTTATGGCCCTTTATTGTTATTATCAAAGGGTAATTTTGTGTTTGTTAGTTGCAGATAGGTTACCCATGCTTCAGAGGAGTTGTAAAACCTATGCAGCGTGTAAAATAAAGATACCGGTATGGTGAAATGGTGATTGCTTACTTTCGAGCTGCTTGCATTGTAGACAGTGAAAGCGTCGCAGGTTCCGAACGCGGCCTCGTTCCACTAGACCTGACAAGTTGTCTGGACGAGCAAGACAAGGAGTACCTTACGCAGCATAACTTTTTGCAAGCAACCAGCGATGGTATTTTCATGGTCATAATCTATCCCTAGTCCCATATTTGGAAGGGTTACATATGGTTTCATGGGTTTCCTTTCCATTTCCTCTGTTGGGGGAAACTCAACAAGGTAGTAAAATAGAGCAACTCATGACATTCCAATTTCAGTCGTCTTAAGTTAAGAATTTTATAAGCTTTGTCTCCAGTCTGGTGGCATTTTCCCATTTCCATGTTCAAAGATTCATCGTTCTGGGCGTACTTATGAGAGTGAGCACACTATTTTTCTTAAAATAAGTAAAATATTTAATAAATAAATAAAATATTTTTCTTAAAATAAGGACATATATAAGTCCTTCGTCTGTTTGATATGAGGGGGACTAGTTTCTGCTATTTACTTAGTCAATTTTTTGTACAGGTACATAGTGTTATTATGACAGATGACCAGGTAATATATGCTTCCGCAGAACCAGTTTAATTACCCTTCTCCAGGTGATACTTAATTTTAAATTTCTTTAGATCAATTCACTTCTCGTTTTTATTCCTACATCTATCAGAAATGAGTCATGTGTGGCTGTTCCCTTTACTGTCCTTTCATTTTCGCATCTGTCTGTTTGGAAGCTTAGAATGATTTTTTTGAGTTCTGTACCTATGCTTCTTTGCTGTATTTCGTTCACTCCCCGTGTGTTGTCATGCCACATATTTTTGTATTATGTTCCATTTCCTCGTTTTAGATTTATTACAATAGGACACAGAGAACGTTGAGTTTCAGAAATGAAAAACTTTTTCTCCACCAGCAGAGATTTGACACAGGTATTTCCCTCCTTTCACGTAACGCTGTCACCTTTGTGCTTGAGTCTAATAACATAGCTTCTTGCTGCGGGCTTGTAAGGGCAAAGAGGACACGAGGATGTGAACCAGGAAGGAATGGGTGTGTGGATTCTCTCTTGGGTACGTTGGCAAGATGCTCTATGGAGTTTCGTATCTATGCCATTTAACGCAGGTGGATTTTGGTCGATTTACATTACATTGAGGTTACTGCGTGATGTTTGGTGCAGATTTGTTGTACGTTTAGAAGAGGCGAATTTCGGTTAAAGGCGTAAAAAAGGCGTAAGCGTAAAGAGTTAAGAATTAAATCGCATTCTTTAGGACATGAATGATTTGTCCAAAAAAACAAACATCGTTGGAGATACAGTTTTGATTTTATGTATATTATATATATATTATATAATATATATATAATATATATTATATGATATATATATAATATATATTATATATAAGATATATATGTTATATATATTATGTATATTATATATATTATATATATATGCCTATATATATTATATATATACACATACATATATATACACACACATATACATATATATATACACACACATATACATGTATATATATGTATACACATGCCTATATACATATATGTGTGTGTGTGTGTGTGTGTGTGTGTGTGTGTGTGTGTGTGTGTGTGTGTGTGTGTGTGTGTGTGTGTGTGTGTGTGTGTGCGCGCGCGTGTGTGTGCGTGTGTGCATGTGTGCGTGTGTGTGATATATATATATATATATATATATAAATATATATAATTATATACATAAATATATATATATATATAAATATATATATAATGATATATATATAAATATATATATAATTATATATATAAATATATATATATATATATATATATATATATATATATATATATAATATGTATATACATATTATATACATATACATATACATATACACACACACACACACACGTATATATATATATATATATATATATGTATATATATATGTATATATGTATATATGTACGCCCACGCCCACGCCCACAGACACAAACACAAACACAAACACAAACACAAACACAAACACAAACACAAACACAAACACAAACACACACACACACACACACACACACTTATTTATGCTGAAGAAAATGCAAATAAAACAACGAAGGGAAGAATATTCGTGCCCCCCCTCCCCCCCCCCCCCCACCTCCACCACCATTCGTTGTGCATATATGGCCTGGGGTAAGGGGGGGGGAGTACTTTGAAAAAACATGAAACATATTTCCTAAATTACATTCTAGTGCTCGATCGCTGTAGAACGGCCTGGCTTAATTATAAAGATCACAGAGGGTGTAATGGATTGTTTACCCTTTTCATGTTGAAACTCTGTAGGCACGAGGAATTTTATTCTTGCAAGTAATATCGTCCACAAGTATGCAATATCATTATTTGGTCTGCGTTGGTTATCAATAAGTGTATTGCATATGAAATTCAATGTGGAAGTATACGTAAAGGGTATTAAAATTCCATAATTCCGTAATTTAGATGTCTTATACTATTATTATATTGTTATCACACTTATGTAACAGTTTATCACACACATACACACACACACACACACACACACACACACACACACACACACACACACACACACACACACACACACACATATATATATATATATATATATATATATATATATATATATGTGTGTGTGTGTGTGTGTGTGTGTGTTGAATATTGAATATACATATATCGCCTCTAAAGAAAGAGACTAGAGAGAGAGAGAGAGAGAGAGAGAGAGAGAGAGAGAGAGAGAGAGAGAGAGAGATAGAGATAGAGATAGAGATAGAGATAGAGATAGAGATAGATAGAGATAGAGATAGAGATAGAGATAGAGATAGAGATAGAGATAGAGATAGAGAGATAGAGAGATAGAGAGATAGAGAGATAGAGAGAAAGAGAGAAAGAGAGAAAGAGAGAAAGAGAGAAAGAGAGAAAGAGAGAGAGAAAGAGAAAGGGAGGGTCAAAGAGAGAAAGATGAATACCTAAAGAGAGGGAGAGAGAGAGATCCCGGCCGCCGTGCAGACAGGCGAGAGAAAAGAGAATCGTCGATGCTGGAAACAAGAAAGAACCTTCATCAGCGAGGCGATTGGATTAATGAAGGCCATTAGGGAATGAACTTTAATCGTCGACAATAAACCAATTAAATCGTCAGCAGTGAGACCAAACCCATCAGCTGACGATCATTATGGCTACTGCTCATGATAAATCGCTGCAGCTATGTAGCGTCCACGCTCTCACTTGTAATTAACGACACGATATTTGAATTTTGTGAGAACGTCTCTCTGGAATGATTTATCATTTGTAGTATATTAATTCTGTATATATTAATTGATGTTTACTTGTTTCGGTTCTCACTCCTGCGAGATTTCGGGATGATAATAGACTTAAGAGATTCATCCAAATAAGAATATTTTTTCGTAATTCATCTTTTTCAATTTTTTTTAATATCAGTATTCTAAAGATACATTTTATTTACCTGATTCATATATCTTACTCGTTATAAACACCGTCAGAATTTAGTAATGACATGAAACGCTCAAGTGGATCGCCCAAGGGAAATCGTCCCCTTTAGAAAACCTCGATTGTGATTGGTCGTTCGTTCTGAAGTCGCCGTCGTCGCATTCGGACTCGGTGGTCCCTGAAATTCGCTGTCACCGATGGTTCTGTCTTAACTGGCTTACACAGCGACGTAAATTAGGCAGCGGCCGACGCACTTCCAATATCCCGTGACTGGGCGTCGAGGCGAATTTACCGCCAAGATTCGTCGATAATGATATTGCTGTTCGGAATCCCAACTGACGGCGGCTTCGAGATCTATCGTTTTTTTTTTCTCGAGAGCATGGAAATATATAAGATATAGAAAATGTGAGATAAGGACATAGGATAATGGCGAAAAAAATACGTATGCGTTTCATGTATTTCATGGTTATTTTTTTGGATCAAGAAATATTAATAATTGATTTAAAACTTTATCTGACCTACAGTACCTACATACGATTCTCTCTCGCACATTAATAAATTTGAATATTTCTCGTCCTACGGCTATTAACACCATTACATTATACATAACTAGCAATAACTGAACCTGAATAGATGGCAGTCACTGATATATTAGTCACAGTTGGGAACCACCATTGCTTTAAAACATCACTTTTATTCTGTCAGCATCATCACCAGTCTAATATTTATTATGCTCTAATTAATCCTTTTCTACATCGCATATCCCACTCCCCTAACTTCATATAATTTGAAAAAAGTTACTATTTTCAAACTTAGGTACGGAATTCCTACGAGTAGAACCTTGAACCTTCAAAGTTAAGCCCGAGCACAAAGATCGGACAAATGCCAGTACTGATGGTAATGATGGTGATGAGGATGGTGATGGTGATGATAATGATGGTGATGATGATGATAATGATGGTGATGAGGATGGTGATGGTGATGATAATGATAGTGAAGCAGGTGATGGTGATGATGATAATGATGGTGATGAGGATGGTGATGGTGATGATAATGATAATGATGAAGGTGATGGTGATGATAATGATGGTAATGAAAATCGTGATGATAATGATGGTGATGAGGATGGTGATGAGGATGGTGATGGTGATGATAATGATAGTGATGAAGGTGATGGTGATGATAATGATGGTGATGAAGGTGAAGGTGATGATGATGATGATAATGATGGTGATGAGGATGCTGATGATAATGATAAAGAAAATGATAATGATAACAATAATAATATAACAACAGCAACAACAACAATAACAACAACACTAAGAACTCGATATCCCTTGCACGCACGGCGAATATCCGACCCAGGCACCTCCCTTTCCAGGCCAATATCGATGGTTCTTTCCCCGCGGTGCAGACAGGAAGGGGCCTCGCGTTTCTAGCCGAGATCTAAAGAATAAACAAATAGAAAAAAAAGAAAAAGAGATTTGCTTCCACGCGCCATGATGCTGATGAAAGGGAGATGAGGTTGTGACGTCACGCTGATGTGGTGGGGACAGAATCTTGTTTTTTTGGATGTTTGTGGATTGTCTGTTGTCTGGTGATGGGTATAGATATAGATACAGAGACATGTACATACATGGATGCAGATACATATACATGCACACAGCTATGGACACAGACATATAGATACAGGCACATACACGCACACACACGCATGCAACACACACGCCACACACGCAACACACGCACACACACACACACACACACACACACACACACACACACACACATACACACACACACACACACACACACACACACACACACACACACACACACACACACACACACGCACACACACACAAACACACACACACATTTTTTTTGGACAGACACATACATACACACAGATTTAGACAAAGACACACACACAGACACACACACACACACACACATATCAAAAGGGTTTGATAGGGTTATACTAAATCACCATCTCCATCCGTGCCACGCTTGCAAAAAAAAAAAAAAAAAAAAAAAAAGAAATGAAAAATGAAAAATGAAAATGAAAAATGAAAAATGAAAAATGAAAAATGAAAACGAGAAATGAAAAATGAAAATGAAAAATGAAAAATGAAAAATGAAAATGAAAAATCGAAAATGAAAAATGAAAATGAAAGTAAATGAAAAATGAAAATGAAAAATGAAAATGAAAAAATGAAAATGAAAATGAAAAATGAAAATGAAAAATAAAAATGAAAAATTAAAATAAAGAAATGAAAATGAAAAATGAATAAAAAAATGAAAATGAAAATGAAAATTGAAAATGAAAAATAAAAATGAAAAATGAAAATAAAGAAATGAAAATGAAAATAAAGATGAAAAATGAAAATGAAAAATGAAAATGAAAATGAAAGATGAAAAATGAGAAATGAAAATGAAAAATGAAAATGAAAATTAAACATTAAAAATGAGAAATGAAAAATAAAAATGAAAAATGAAAAATTAAAAATGAGAAATGAAAAATAAAAATGAAAAATGAAAAATGAAAAATGAAAATGAAAAATGAAAATGAAAAAAAATAAAGAAAGGAAAAATGAAAAATGAAAATGAAAAAATGAAAATGAAAAATGAAAATGAAAATGAAAAATGAAAAATGAAAAATGAAAAATGAAAAATGAAAAATGAAAATGAAAAATAAAAATGAAAAATAAAAATGAAAAATGAAAATGAAAAATGAAAATGAAAAATGAAAAATGAAAATTAATGAAAAATGAAAAAGAAAAAAAAAAAAAAAATCCTGAATCGAAGTCGCTTTATATTGATTGCTTTACCTCCTTCTTGTTTATTTCCTTGTTGCTTAATCCTACTACTTGATTTCTTTCCGCTCTCGGTACTGTGACGTTTAGGATTTATCCTTTTGTTTGGGATTATTAATCTACGTAGGATTATTTATTTGTTTAGGATTACTCTTTCGTTCAGGATTTTTCATTAGGATTAATTTGTTTATTTAGGATTATTTTGTTTATTTAGGATTATTTCTCTAGGATTATTTAAGATTATTTTTTCGTTAAGGATTATTTGTTTAGGATTATTCAATTATTCAGGATTACCTATTTATTTAGGATTATTCATTTATTCAGGATTATTAATGATGATTAATTTAGGATTATTTATTTAGGGTCATGTATTTATTTCGAATAATTTATTTATTTAGGATTATTTGCTTATTGTCATCTATCTATTTAAGTTTGTTTATTTATTTAGGAATATTTATTTAAGATAATTTTTTTTATTTAGGATAATTTTTTATTTAGGATTATTCTTTTTTAGAATTATTTATATATTTGTGATTATTTAATTAGGATTATTTAATTAGGTTTATTTATTCAGGATTATCTTATTAGGATTGTTTATTCAGGATTATTTAGTTAGGATTATTTAATTAGGATAATTTAATTAGGATTTTTTATTCATTTAGGATGATTTATTCATATGAGATCATCTATTTAAAAAGGATTATTTAATTAGGATAATACATCCACTTTTGACTATTTATTTATTTTGGATTACTTTTTTTTAAGGATTTTTTATATATATATTTAGGATTATTAATCTATTTGGTTCATTAATTTATTTATATATGATTAATTATTAATTATATATTTAATTTTATCTGTTTAGAAAAAAATATTTAGGATTATCTATTTAGGGTTATCTATTTTGGATTATTTAATTGGGATCATTTAATTAGGATCATGTTGTTTAAAATCATTTATTAATTTAGGATTATCTTTTTAGGATTATTTATTTATTCATTTAGGATTATTCACTTACATAGGATTATTTATTAATTTAGGATTCTCTCTTTATTTAGGATTATCCCTATTCAGGATTATCTCTTTGTTTAGGATTATCTATTTAGGATTATTTGATTATTTGGGATGCTTTGTTTATTTGGGATTACTCGATTATTTAGGATTATTCACTGATTTAGGATTGTTTATCTATTTAAGACTGATTATTTATTTAGGATTACTTATCCATTTAGGATTATTCAATCAGTTAGGTTTAACTTTTTTATTTAGGATTATTAATTTATTTAAGATCGTGTTGTTTAAAATTATTTGTTTATTCAGGATTATGTATTTAGGATTATCTATTTAGTTGGGATTATCTATCTATTTAGTGTTATCCATTTATTTAGGATTATTTGGTTATTTAGGATTGCTTATTTGTCTAAGATTAATGATTTATTTAGGATTATTTATTTATTTATTTAGGATTATCTATCTATTTAGGATCATTTTGAGGATTATTCCTTTATTTAGGATTATTTAAAAAAAATATGATTATCTTTTTATTTAGGATTATTTTTAAGGATTAATCCTTTGTTTAGGATTATTTTTTTTATTTATGATTATCTATCTATTTAGGATTATTTTTAAGGATTAATCCTTTATTTAGGATTATTTTTTTATTTAGGATTATTTATCTATTTAGGATTATGCCTTTATTTAGGATTATTTTTTATTTAGAATTATTTTTTATTTAGGATTATTTTTTTTATTTAGGATTATTTTTAGGATTATTCCCTTATTTAGGATTAGTTTTTTATTTAGGAATATCTTACTATTTAGGATTATTTTTAGGATTATTCCTTAATTTAAGTGTTGTTTTTCTTTATTTAGGATTATCTATTTATTTAGGATTATTTTTAGGATTATTCCTTTATTTAGGATTAGTTTTTACAAATTTAGGATTATTTTAAAGGTTATTCCTTTATTTAGCATTATTTTAATTTGTTTAGGATTAACTATTTATTTAGGATTACTTTTAGGATTATTCCTTTATTTAGGATTATTTATCTATTTAGGATTATCTGTTTATTTAGGATTTTTTTATGATTATTCCTTTATTTAGGAATTTTTTATATTTATTTAGGATTATCTACTTATTTAGGATTATTTTTAGGATTATTTCTTTATTTAGTTTTTTTTTTTTTTTTTTTTTTTTTTTTTTTTTTTTTTTTTAGCAAGGATCATATATTTATTTAGGATTCTTTATTTAAGATTATCGCACCCAAGAGCTCGAGGGAAAAGAGACTCTATTCCTGTTTTTCTTCGGTACAAGGAAATGAAAAAATAAGTAAGTGGAGGAATGGATAAATAAATGGAGGAATAAGTAAGTAAATAAATTAATGAATAAATAAATACATTGACAAATAAAATAAAAAAGTGAATAAAATAAAACATATAAATAAGCTAATGAGTGAATAAAGAGATGAATGAATATACATAATAATGAATAGATAAATTGGTGAATGAAGAATAAATGAATAAATAAAGTAACAAACAAAGACATAGACAAATAAATAAATAGATAATAAATCGATAGATACAAAAAAAAAGACAGATACATAAATAAACTAATGAATTAACAAATAGATGAATAAATATACATATATATGATGTTTGAGACTTATGTTCTATTGTTTAAGAAAGCGGTGCCTAAGTTCACGCGTCATGAAAATATGAGCGATGCAATGCGGAAAAGGTTGTGTGGAGTTAGAAATAGCCACAGGGCATCACGATGTACGTTCGCACGCATCAACACACACACACACACACACACACATACAAAAGCACACACACACAAACACACACATACAAAAGCACACACACACACACACACACACACACACACATACAAAAGCACACACACACAAACACACACATACAAAAGCACACACACACACACACACACACACACACACACACACACATACAAAAGCATACACACACACACACACACACACACACACACACACACACACACACACATACAAAAGCATACACACACACACACACACACACACACACACACACACACACACACACACACACACACACACACACACACGTCCCCCGAGGTTAATGGGAGCTTAAACAAGCCTCTTGACACCTGGGCTGTTTGACACGCTTGCTGGGACGTGGATATTTACAATGATTTTTTTTTTTTGTTTATAATATTTTAATATATATTTATATATATATATATATATATATATATATATATATATATATATATATGTATATATATGGTAATGGTTATGACATCTATTTATACCCCCATTTTCATGTGAGAACATAATTGGATAATGTAATTAATTCAATGACGAAGTTAACCAATTTAAACAAAATATCACACAAGCAAAAATAAATAAGCAAAGACACAAGCACAAACAAACACACATAAACAAACACAACGATACACACAAACACAAACAAACACACATACAAGCATAAACGAACACAAAGACACACAAACACACTGCAACCTTTCTAAGTTTACCTTCCCAAATCGCATAGCAAATGCAACCGTTTATTCTTATAAAAGATGCAGACTTGTGAAAAGCCGGAGAATATTTATAATACTGATGATATCACGGTCTCTTGCCCACGGTACCTAC
>NC_061853.1:23290022-23292522 GCF_019202785.1 Penaeus chinensis
ATCACCCCCCCCCCCCCCCGACCTCCTTCACCCCCCCTCCTCCGGCCTCCTTCACCTCCCCCTCTCCCCTCCCTCCTCCCTCCTTCCTCTAGGGATGCCAACGTCGGATTTTCCGGATTAATTTCACAGCTCTTTAAACATTTCACGCTCTTAACTACGGACAAGTTTTCTGGTTAACGAGGAGGCTGATGAAGACCCTCTTTGGTGACGGTTTCGGATCCCTGGTGACTGTGTGGCTGTCGGGTTGAGGAGAGTGTGGATGGGGCATACGTTTTTTTTTTCAGAAAAGGGCTTTGTGGATATGTGGATATTGCGTAAGGCTTCAGAAAAGGGCTTTCTTGATATGTGGACATCGTATGGATGTGGCGTAAGCGTTTCAGAAACGGGCTTTGTGGATATGTGGATGTGGTCTGGATGTGACATAAGCGTTTCAGAAAATGGGTTTGTGGATATGTGTATCGTGTGAGTGTGTCATAAGGCTTTAGAAAAGGGCTTTGTGGATATGTGAATATGGTGTGGATGTGGCACAAGGCTCCAGAAAAGGGCTTTGTGGATATGTGGATATAGTGTGGATGTGGCTTAAAGCTCCAGGAAATGGGTTTGTGGAAATGTGGACATCGTGGGGGTGTGTCATAAGGCTTTAGAAAAGGGCTTTGTGGATATGTGGATATGGTGTGGATGTGGCATAAGGCTCCAGAAAAGGACTTTGTGGATGTGGAAATGGTGTGGATGTGGCATAAGGCTCCAGGAAATGGCTATGTGGACATGGTGTGGATGTATCAAAAGGTTTGCTTGATATGTGGATATCGTGTGGATGTCATAAGGCTTTAGAAAATGGATATAAGACACAGTACATTACAATTTTATTAGTGACGGCAGTCGGCGGTCCCTTGAAGAAAATAATAATTTGTAAGTTCACCATTAAATGATGTTTGTACAGTATTCACTCGCAAATATTTGGGCAAAATACAAATGTTTATCTTTATCTTGAACTTACATCAAGCTTCTTTACAGTTTTAATTAGGTAAGATATCTGAAAAAAAAACATTTCTGTTTTATCTGACTCCTGCACGTAACTAGTTAATAAAAATCGTATCACATTCCTCGGTAAAAAAAAAGTCCACCATGAGTGAAAATTCCCTAGTTGAAGGCATAAAACTCTTTGTCAAGTTATTAATATCATCAGGAGTGGTTTGTATCATGAGGAGGTGAGCACACAGACCTCAGATCTCAGTCCGAGGGTTGCAGGGTGCAAGCTTGCAGCACCTTCCTGTTCTGAAGGCTCTCCCCGTGTACCGTAGATTTCGAGATATTGATTCAAGTTGTTTGAGTCCCCCCCTCCCCCCCCCTCCCTCTTGCACGGCGTCGCTGAGATTCCCGACGGCTTATATTTTTGTGGGGTCTCTGTTTTCTGTTCTTCTGTTGTTGTTTTTTTGTCGTTTTGTGGGATGCTTTTCATGTTATATTTGTTTTTTTTTCTATTTTTTGTTGTTCTTTTCTCATTTTTTCTTTCTTTCTCTTCTCTTATACTTATTCTCCCTCCCCTTCTCCCTCTCCCTCGCCTTTCCTCCCCCTTCCTGTTATTCTCATTCACTCCTTCCTCTCTCAGTACGTTTCCTACCGCTCGCTCTCCTCTCCTCTCACCCTCTCCATATTCTCTCCCTCTCGCTCTAACTCATGCTCCATATTTTCCAATGACGACACTCACGCGCTATAATTTGCACGAACAGCTACGGTCATAAGCACGAGTTAATCAGATTGAAAGCTTGAGTTACGACCAATGCAGTGACAAGCGACTTTCACGAAACTGCTGTAGAATTGTCGTGAATTGACGCTTCTCAGAATTCACGGGAAACTGGGACACATTCCAGTGAGATAATACAGAAACTAAACTTATATATAATACACGCTATCATTCTTAAATAACTTTCTTGATAAAAGAGAGAAACAAAATAACAATGACAGATTAAAGTAAAATTCGTAACGACATTAAACTCTTGTCATTATATGCTTGAGAAAACACGAGAATGAAGTAAGAATTTCGTTGAACATAATGCTTCTAAAATGACGAAATAACAAATAAAACAACAGTGCCCCAGATTAAAGTGAAATTCGTAACGATATTAAACCCTATTCATTATATCCTTGAGAAAAAACGAGGATACAGCAAGAATTTCGTTTCCCGCCAAAAGCTTCCCTCCGCGTCCGCCATCTTGCCTAGGAACCGCCGAGTGCCTGAGAACCCCGGCACTGGAACGGAGCCAACTGGAATATTTGCTGGAGTTAATGAGAACAAGCAAATCGTGTTGGAGGAATGAAGCGGGCCGGGAATGTGTACCGGGAGCATATCTGAGTAGCGTCGAGATCTCATACAAGCACACTGCAAGTTTGCTGTAATAATGTTCCTCTTTGACTGTCGATGAGGTTGCGTTCAGCCTCTGACTTTCTTGGCTTACGACGCTAAAATACATTTTAATATTTAACGAATGAGTCGGTGAGT
>NC_061853.1:23305022-23307522 GCF_019202785.1 Penaeus chinensis
AGAGAGAGAGAGAGAGAGAGAGAGAGAGAGAGAGAGAGAGAGAGAGAGAGAGAGAGAGAGAGAGAGAGAGAGAGAGAGAGAGAGAGAGAGAGAGAGAGAGAGAGAGAGAGAGAGAGAGAGAGAGAGAGAGAGAGAGAGAGAGAGAGAGAGAGAGAGAGAGAGAGAGAGAGAGAGAAAGAGCGAGCGAGCGAGCGAGCGAGCGAGAGAGAGAGAGAGAGAGCGAGAGGGCGCCTGTGTAAGTGGCGCTGAATTTTCCTTCAGGCAATTCCTTCATGCAGTTCCTCCTCCTTTGAGAAACGCCACCTCTCGCCTGCTTGCTTTTGAGCTTGCATTCGACCTTGAACGACCTTGATTTAGCCGGGGGAAGCACAGGTGATGCGTATTCCCTTTAGATTTATGACTTTTTGATATAATATTCGTCAGTGACATGTGAATTAATACAACACGACATTGAGGTAAATTCGTCCTATGAGGCGGAAGAGAGAAGTGTCAGAGGTTTCTCTCACCTTTAAAAGGCTGAATTTTTATCTTTATTTTCTTTTTATACAGGTGCTAACTCTCCCCCTTATCCTACGTTTTAAAACCCTGGCTTTTGTTTTTTTGTTTCTGTTAAATTCATAGAAGGAAGATCAGTATCACTCGGTCCTCACCTTCTTTCCTTTTATTTTGTCCTTTCTTTCTCGCTTTCTTCATTTCTCTCTTTCTTCTTTTCTTTCTTTCTTCCTTTCTCTCTTTCTTCCTTCCTTTCTTTCTTTCTTTCTCTCTTTCATTCTTTTTTCTTTCTTCCTTTTTTTCCTTCCATTCATCCTTTCTTCCTTTCTTCTTCCTGTCTCCTTCCTTCCTTCCTTCCTTCCTTCCTTCCTTCCTTCCTTCCTTCCTTCTTCACAAACTCGCAGTAAATATCTGTAAAAAAGAATTTTGATTTTTTGTTTTAAATTCAAATGTTGCTAACTACTATAAAAAAACACTACTATAAATTATAGCGAACATGGATAATCAGGTGAAAGAAAACAAAAGAAAATAACTATACGTAAAAATAAAACAGTCACGTGTACTAAAGAATTATTTCCTTTAAAGCGAGAACAGTTTAGACTCGATACCAATACAGCATTTTAATTGCCTCGTGACCTAGAAAAATAATATCAAAGTATAACACCATTCTATAAAATGGGATCATTATTACACTCTCTGAAATCTCTCTGGAAAAAAGTTTTGAAAGTTCTTCTTCGTCGACCACGCCCTCTTCTCTCTCCTCCCCGCCCACCTTCCCCCCGCCCACCCCGCCCGCGTACTCTCTCCTGCACTCGTCAGGTGGTTCTTCTTTAAGCCAGGTAGTTGTCGAAGCGGTGAGGTCGATCTCTTGGCTTACTGCATTAGTATTATCTTCATAATCATTATTCCTTTTATTTTCTTTATCATCATTATTACTTTTATGTTTATTGTAATTTTTATGTCAGTATTTTATGACTTAATAAAAAAAATGTTTTTTAGGATATGATATTTTTCATAGTAGTAATTACTTCAAGAAATGTTCTAATATTGCATGTATTTGACCGATTCGATTATATCATGTATTTCTGACGAAGATATAATCAAAACCGGTCAAATACATATCCTGTATTGTAAAGATATTCATTCTCCTTCATACCTTTTCTGCATGTATAAGCTAGACTGATCTGTACGGTATCTAGATGTCTGAATTTGTGTTAGCTACAAAACACCAGTGACATATTACTGTATTTCCTAACTGAACTAACTGAATGTTGTTACAAAGAGATATCAGCTTTCACGAAATGGGATACAGCATTTTGAAGTATGTCTTTTCTCTTCGCGTTCCTAAAAGTATTTTATTTTCAAAGGGATGAATGGCTAAGAGTGGATTCACGGATTCAGGGGACGAAATTGTATTACAATACAGTTAAAAAAAACTATTTAATAATGTAAAAAAAAATATGATAATCAAAATATAACAATTAATCTGAAGCACAATTCAGTGATGTTGTGATATCAATAATAACAACAACAACAATAACAGCAATAACAACAACAAAAACGTTAATATAGCACTTCCCTTTCACACACACAACCTCGCTACTTAGAGGTACAGTACACACAGAGATAACCCTATGATTATCACATCCCTTGAACACTGTGAGACTTAACTTGTTTATCCAGTAAGACAAACAGTAACTTACCCCACCCGATGAATACACCAACCCCCCCCCAAAAAAAAAAAAAAAAAAAAAAAAAAAATCTAAGCCAACATAAATACACAAACTTTTATAAAATCAGGACATATTTTGCTGCAGTACACATGGTAGACACACGAAGTTCCGACATGAGGACAATCAACCCACAATTTACTCTAATTAGCGGCGAAGTGAAGTAAAGGCATAATTCCCCGAGCATTTCCCCATCTCTCGCTGCTGTAATGAAGTCTCCCTTGATCCTCTTTCCCCTCCACAATCGCGCGCAAGGAATCGCTTTAATGTGGAAACCC
>NC_061853.1:23317522-23335022 GCF_019202785.1 Penaeus chinensis
CGGCAGATGACATGTGCATCTGTATTTCCCCACAGTCTCCGTTCGTGCATTACCCACCGTTATCAATCATCCACATTCTACGCGCAAATAGCTACGCAGGAAAGGCGTCGCTTGATACTCAGATCCACACTTTTCAGTCTGCATGTGTCCTTGCACATCCTGTAATCTTCCTCCTGAACAGTACAGTGTAAAGTCAAACACATACAGATACACATACAGCACTTGGAACGACCTTTACGATGTCATTTATAGCACTGGCAAACAGGGTCACACTTAGACACTTCCTTGTGGGACCCCTTCCAGCTGATCTTCCAGGTTAGAGAAAACTGTTTCCCACCCTCACTCTGAACTTCCTGTCAGCAAGGAAGCTTTGTATGAAGGTAGGTAATGCTCCTCTTAAACCAATATCATACAGGTTCATGAGTATGCCATGGTTCCAAATAGTATCATAAGCCTTTTCAAGGTAAAAAAAGACTGCTAACATGTGACGTTGCTGTGCGAAGGAATTCTGTATAGCAGTTTCCACCATCACAAGTGCATCTGTGGTCGATCTCAATTTTCTAAACCCATATTGATATGGGGTCAGCACGTTTTCCTTTTCTAGCAGCCACGACAACCTGAAGTTTACTTTTTTCTCCATCAGCTTGTAGATGCAGCTGGTGAGAGAAATTGGTCTGTAACTTCCTGGTGTGGAAGCATCCTTGCCAGGTTTAGGGACAGGAATGATTATTGCCTCGTTCCATGTGGGTGGCACTGTGCCCTGCCTATAGATCCATCTCCTTGCGCAAAACTGGCAAGTTATATGGAAATTCTGCTGCAGTCCTACTGAAGAACGACATTGGGTGTCGTTCCTGTTCAGTCCAAAGAGTGGAGAATCGGATAGTATAGGATGCTCCAGAGGAGAGATCTGCCATGGACTTCGCTAGTTCATTTGCAACATTTTTTTTGTCTGTGAGGATTATGCCATCTATCTTCAGAGCAGGTGGTGCCATGGATGTGCTCTTTCCAGTGATCTTACGACCTTGTCCCACACCCATGATAAGGAGGTCTCAGAGTTAATTGAGGATACACACTTTCTCCACGACGTCCGTCTAGCCTCCTTTAGCACTCGCCTGACCTTGGCTCAGGTCTTTTAATAAAGGATCAAGGTTACATTGCTGGGCAGTAGTTTCAACTACCTTAACGGAGCTTTTCTTGCTCTAAGAACTTGTTGGCATTGATCAAAGCACCACGGTATCGGAGGTCGATGGTACTGCCCACTATTTTGGGAATGGATTCTTCTGCTGCAAGTTGAATTCGTGATGTGAAGTGGTCAACAACATCTCGAACATACTGGAAATCATTCACAGAAACTTGCAATACTGCAGTTGATCTAAATAGATTCCAGTCCACATGAAAAGTATTGGAAAATGGTCGCTTCTATGAAATGCAACTGTGAATTAGGTGAACCAATTGACAGGTCAATATTGGAGAATGTCCCAGTTTGAATTTGGAAATGTGTGGGTGCGTCACTATTCAGTAAAACTGCATCTACTCTTGAGAACAAAGACTCCAAGGACCTTCCTCGAGGGTTGCACAAAGTGTCTCCCCGGAGGTGATGCCGACCATTGAAATCTCCCAAGACTAGAAGTGGATGAGACAACTGCCAAAGTAGATCTTCCAAATCATCTATGTTGAGATTATGTGGAGGAAGGTAGATGGATACAACAGTGTAAGGTCGTGTCAAGCCTATTCTCACAGCATTCACCTGCAGTGTCGTCTGCAGGTGGATGGCCTGGAAGGGAATATCCTTATGTACCATCACTGCTACTCCTCCATGAGGTCCATTATCAAAGGTCCCATAATGGTCTTGAACTTGGAATCCTCTCAGGGTAATTTGACAATTTTCCCTCATAATCTCTTGTAGGCATACACAAACTGGGTTACATGAAGCTATCAGATGTTGCAATTCTTCACGTTTTGCATGAATTCCCTAACAGTTCCATTGGATTAAGGTATCCAGTTCTTCAGGATGATAAACTACGTCTTCATAAGGTGTTTCTTTACCTGTGGAACTAGTTTCCACAAGCTTCCTTTGGACAGGCTTAGGATTGCTTTGCCTGGGCAAAGTATGGACCTGAGGCTTTGGTTCAGGAGCATTCTGTCTAGCAGCAGAGGCCCGTGTGGATGTGGTGGCAGGTGGGGCTGTCACCGTTGGGGACTCTGGAGCCCCACCTGATGACTCCTAAAGACCTTACCTTGGGAGGAGGAGTCTCCTCAATAGACTCCTCACTCCTACACCGTTTCTGGTGGAACAACTCACCAGAGGCAGTTTCAGCATTTGAGGAATGAGGTTTAGAGGTAGTGGCAGAGTGTGTGGTGTAAGAAGTATTGGAGGGTAAGGGATGGCGGGAAGGAGGACAGGCTAGAACTAAGGCAAAGGACTTATCTGGCTGCTGGCATGTTGATTTGCCTCTGGAAAACTAACTTTCTCCTTGCTCCTTATTTCCAACACTTCTTTTTGAAACTTGTACCTTTTACATTGTTTAGAAGAAGCTTCATGATCTCTGCAGTGGTAACAACATATTGGCTGGACACTTGTCATCTCCTTGATGACCTGTTGTACCACACTTTACACACACTCTTGGTTGTCCATTTTCCCTTAAACGGCAGGATGTTGGCTCCATTCCCATAACCCTGGCAGTGGAAGCACCGCATAGGGTTGGGCACATATGACTTTACCTTGAGATGGTACCATGCCAACTTAACTGATTCTAGAAGGACTAAGGTTTCAAATTAGAAGTAGAGCTGGTGCTGACCTTTCCAAACCATCAACTTTCTTCTTAAAACGTTTTACTGCCACAACATTAAACTTGCCCTCTACACTTCCCTTACACTGATTGTTTTGTTAAAACATGAGACCTGAATCCCAGGAATGTCGCATATCGCACATAGACGGTCACTCTTGTCTGGTAATGAAACCTCAATTATCATACTACCATCTCTCTGTGGGGTGATGCGAGGATCACATTGACATGCCTCAACTATCTTCCGATGTATGGATCTTGATCATCCGATCAAGATCCATTATTGATATGCCATCAATGGTCTTCAGTACTAGGTATTTATAATATGATATACTTTTATATCATCCAGGTAAGATTTCCTTAATGGATTGAGGAGGACTTTTCTCCTTACCTTGTTTGGGTGGTCAGGAACCATTACGATTCCCATTCTTGTGCTTTGGAATCTGGTAAGGTTCCAGAGTGACAACATGTGATGTCCCAGAGGGATTGGCCAGTGGATTGTGTAGGTAGGGAGAGAGCAAGTTCTTTGTAAATTTCTAGAAATCATACAAATTAGAGTTCTTCATTTCCTCACCCCCCCACCCACCATGGAGCTATAGATGGGACTTAAAATCTACCAATAGCCACAGGGGTAGTGAGGAAATATACACAGTCTCTATTACAATGCTGATAGCAGTCGTGGGACCTATGCGCTACCGACTGGACAGTGCCTGCATGACCCTAGCCATATTTAACAAGCCGATTGACTTGACCGGGCCATGATCAAGCCGCCTGTCTAACCAGAATAAAGGACTAAAGGGGTGTGTTGCTAGCTGCAGGGTGCAGCATGCAGCATCTCATAGTAATACGGGATACCAGGCATGGCAAACATATGTGAAAGAGTTCTCCCTGGTCCAAGATGGAATAAACCAGGGGTGGGTGCACCATCCCCTCTCATAGGCCTTGGTACACCAGGAGGCAATTTGTGTCATCCCTCACTGGTGACCCCTCCAGTATGGGTATCCCTCTGGTCCGGCTCACTAGGTCATTGGGACCTCATGCCCCCTCACCGCGGCAAAGCGGCTCCCGTTAGGGGGGGCATGGTCATAACATTATATACATTTGAATTTTAGGCTATAACATTATTAAGATAAGTACTATATCAGTTAAAGGAAAGGAACAATTACACAGTCCTTTATCTACTCATTTGCCACGGCGGCATACAGCTTGGGCGTAGAAAAGCATTGCTACATTTGATATGCGGTCATGTGATACTACATTCCAAATTTAGGATACAACATAAATATATCTTCTAATACATCAGATGATATGAAATAGTTACATAGTTCTCCGTACCTCATGCTAGGTGGTCTGAAAGGCACTGTGAGATATAATGTACAAGTGTTCGCTTATATTCTTCATTACACAGTTTACACTTAGTTTCTTTGACATTACAAACTGTACCAATACAATCTATATCCAAGCCTGATTCTTGCAGTCACAACATCACACTGTCTTGTTCTTGTTTTATATAAACCATAGATGGATGAATCGTACCTAAACCGGTCATAGTGCTTTATGCTATGGTTTTCAGGGCGTTAAGAATTAATCAACTTAGTGAAGTTCTCTTTGAAGGAAGCTTTAATGATGTATAAAATCCTAAAAAGAGGTACCCCAAGATCTATATCCACACTTTGCTTGTCATATGCTGACTCTGTTAGGCGATCAGCATGATCATGCCTAGGGATTCCAACATGCGATAGAATCCACACAAAACATATTATGGTCTTGTTCTTTTGCACGATACACGTTTATCCTGATGTCATTTGCAATATTTCCTGTACCTTTGTGTTCAAAGCCTGGACAGCACTCTGCAAGTCACAAAAAAATAACTCCTGAGCCTTGATTAGATAGAAATTCGGTGGCCATGAGTATTCCTGCCAATTCAGTTTGCGTATTGCTAGCCCAGTCATGAATCCTCCTACGAATCATTCCTGGTGCTGCAAAATATTGTACAACAAAAGCGCATCATGCTCGGCTCCCAGACTTCAAGGATCTGTCAGTGTAGCTGAATTTCTAGATGCTCATTTATAATTGCAAGTGCATACTGCTTAAGTATAGCAGGGGGCAGTCGTATAATATATACTTAGGTCCGACATTTCTCACATTTCTAAGTGTTTATATGTTACTTGTACCATGGATATGAGTATGAATCGGTGTTTTCATTCAAAGTTAGCTCCTCTATTCTGTGTTTTAGCTGTCTTTGGAATTATATACAATGGAGGAGTTCTCTAATTGATTTCACACTAAATGTGGTATTTGCCAACAGGTGTCCTTAGTGGCTTCAGCCGCTCCCACTGTCTTTTCTTCAGGTTTCTGATGAACTCTGCATCATCGACAATCACCCCGAGGTGGCAAAGATCTAGCTCAGTGTCATTTATATGTAACCTTGGTAGAGGGATTGTCTGGGTTAAATGTCTTGTTTTTTTCAGTTAAGATTATCAAGCCACACCCAGTAGCCCTTGCTGAAAGTATATCTAGAATTTCTTGCATTCTCTCCTCAGATGAGGATTTCATGCAAATATCATCGGCATAGCAAATAATGGAGTCATAGCCCTCAAGTGGTATATCGCCTAGTAATCTATGCGTTAGGATATTACAAAGCATGGGACTAAATATGCCTCCCTGAGGTGTTCCGAGTTCAAATACTTTTGAATGAGTATACAATGAAAAATTCCCAGAGTCTGAATTTTTAAATGATGAAATTGAACATCAGTGTTCTCGGATTTTTTAACCAATTTATGTGGCAGTGTTACCTGCACACATATGTCAATAATCCAGTCATGGCTGTATTCACATATGAATAATATCCCTTAATTGTTGGTGCTATTTTCATCTTAGCAGCAGCAGCAAAAGGTTATTGCACGCAAATAACATCAGTATTATAATTAAGGATATAAAACTCTAGGTCATTCAGCCTAGGCTTAAAACTATGCATATGCCATGATATAAATTTGATTGTGCGTTTATCCATATGTGAATAGTATTTTATTAGGCAATCTGTATTTCATGTTGTTATATCCTGTAATATTACGAATTAAAGATTCACATAAGAAACATATAACTTTATGATTTTGGATTTCATTACAGATGGTTGTTTTAAACTTAAAAGTACTTTTAACCATTTCAAACATTTGGTCTTAGTTTTGTTTCACTTCTAAGCACAGTCCCTTCAGTTGTTGTGCCAGATGCACCTGGGGGGCTGGTTGCGTTACTGGCCTCGATGTCACAGGGATCCTAGTATTGTTCGTGGCTGCAGTCAACGCCCACTCTGGTTATCAGCGCTGGCGGTCTGACATTGATTCTCCACGTTCGTTTTTTTAGCACTAACGGTAACACTAGTATCACGAGAATGACTTTTATTTTTTCCATGTCCTTTCTCAGCGTCGGTATTTCATTTATTAAGCTATTGTTTTGTTCTTTCAAAGCTTTCATTTCCCTTAATAACCCATTCGCCCCATGTGGCAAGAATACGTGCCATGCCCACTTTCATAAACGTTTATTTATTGTATTAACACATAGATGGCTGTACAAGTTCTTAATTACCAAATAGCCAGTTATCAGAATTACCTATCTTACCTGTTTACCCTTTTCCTTCACTTATGGAAGGGTCTTTTGTATCATTTCATTGTCTAAAATATTTCAATGACAATTTACGTATAGATAGCAATGGTTTTAATGGGAAAAACACATTTCCCCGCTAATTCAAGGAATGGGAAAATCAGGATCGGTAACTAGGGCTTATTGATAGACTCCTTACCGGCAGAGCACATGTGGAGCCACCTGTATGTAAAACTAATCACCAAAAACTACATGGGGACAGAACATAAAACCGGGGCGAATATGTTAAAAGTTCAAGCATATTTATGTCGCCTTGGTCAGCTGGCGTGACTTCACTTCTGTCACATGGCGGAAGATTCCCCCGCCAGGCCTGCTTGTACAACTTCCTGATATATGACACCAGAGATTCGTGTATAAGGGACAATGGCACCGGGGCACGGGCACCACACGACCTTTCCGTATGAGGTCACGGTGTGTACTGACTCACAAAAGACAGTGAAATCTGAAGCTTTTAGTCCGTAGAGTTTTATACCACCTCTATGTAATTTCGTTGTCTTAAACTATATTCGTTATTTTTTTCTCGTTCTATCTCCCTTTCTTTCTTTCTTTCTTTCTTTCCCTCTTTCCCTATCTATTGATCTCCTTCTATACATATATATCAACCTCTCTCTCTCTTATTCTATTTCTAAGTATATATGTATATGCATATGTATACACACACATACACACACACACACACACACACACACACACACATGTATATATGTATATATACATATACACACACACACACACACACATACACACATATATATATATGTATATATACATACATACATACATACACACACACACACACACACACACACACACATATATATATATAAAAACACATATATATATATAAATAAATACATATATATACATATATATATATATATTTATATATAAAAGTGAAGTGTATATATAAAAGTGAAGTGTATATATATAAATATATATATATATATAAGTATACATATAAGTATATATGTATATGTATATGTGTGTATATATTTGACAAAGATCTGACTCACCTCAAACTAGACACGTTATATCCACTTGTTTTTTCCCTTTTTTTTTGCATGGGTCGGATGACATAAACCTCACACACACGTTCGAGCCAGAACTCATTATCAGCCGTTATATGACTTGAGAGAAAGGCTCATTAAACATTAGCATATTCCACAAGCAGCCTTTTGGGACCTCTGTTTTCCATATTGCTCTTCACCAGCTCGTCTCCGGGACTTGTTTGGTTGATAAAGCATTGTGCGTTCATGAACACGTGCTGTTGAATTGCATTATTGATAGTAACCCGTATATGGTCTGGTGGGTTTCTGAGGAAGCATTGGCGACCAAAGACTATTATGCTCTTTACACGTGTCTGCTGTCCTTTTTTAAATGATTTTCATCTATTTGTCAATTCTTTTCTTTATTTTTGAAGTGCGTCTCACCTATTTGACAATGTCTGCTATCATTTTTGAAGCGCTTTTTCATTTCTGTTATTTTTTTGCAACGAGCATAACAATTAGGTCATTTGATACCAGTCTCACTTATCGTAAAATTACTATGTTTTCATCTCTCAAAATTCTTTCTGCATCGTTTATTCTCTTCGTGTTAATTAGTCCGTTCTTTATACTGAACTTACAAATCAAAATCAGAATCATTGAAAAAAGGAGTTATTGAAAAAGGACAATTGGGGATTATTTTCATCAAAGTTATCTGTGTGACTTGATCCTAATGCATGTCACTGCTATTATTCTCTGTTATGTCTATCCTTTGGTCAGATATTCTACTTATTTGATTAAATCAAACTTTCTTTCCTTGTCCCCCTCTCTCTCTCTCTCTTTCTTTCTCTCTTTCTGGCTTTTTTTCTCTCTCTCACAACCAGAACAAATGAATATCCTTTACTTATCTTCAAACCGCTTTCCTTTTTAGACGCAACAGTAATATATCAAAGGCCTTGTCCCACAGGAGTTACCCTGGTGTCCGGGACCTCTCGTCACGCTCGGCGTTATTGTTTCTGAATTTTCTAACGTAGATTACATAGAGTAAACATCAGATTTTTAAGAACTTTCAACACTGTGATTTGTCTGCACCCTCAGTGTCTTGATTTCGCACGAGTCTACAGTAGGAGTAGTCAGCACCCAACCTCAGACCCGCTGCACTCTTCTACATCAGTGTAGCCCTTGCAGGATTTGACCCCTGGGTAGGGAGGCCCAGTAGTCCGAGGCGTCCTTGGGCGCACTTTTTCTTTTATTCTGAATTATTTTCCTCCCTTAATGTGAGTTCTCGCTTTGGTACTGGAGAATGCAACCAGGCTTTTACTGGGGGGGGGGGGGGGTAGAGGACGGAAAACTGCCATACTCTCTCTTAGCTATTGCTGTTAGATTGATTATCAATAGTTAAGAGATATCTGGACCTTTCAGGACAACGGGCACAAGATCAGGGAGTGCACTTGGTCCGAAATCCAGTATGATCGACTCCCCCGATACCCTTTTTCTTTCTCAAGGAGGAGGGGCGACCCATGACACTCCTCAGACTAACGCGACTTTGAACAATGGAACCCCTACGGCTGACAAATGAGTTTTTGCAATCCCTCCAGAGAAGGCAAGGTATTTGACTGTCAAATCCGTATATGAAAATCAAACCCCCTTTATCATCAAGAAGATCCTTGATTGTGAAGTTGACGGCGATTTTGAGTTTGTCCATAAACTGTGAGAAAGTGCAATCCAACTTCCAGGTTAATGGCTTAATGAAACTGACGCAGATTCATGATTTGAAAGTAAATGTAATTCTTGAAAATATGAAGGACCAAAGCATGATGGACGTGGACTGCATTGCCAAGAAAGACGGGAATGTGCGAATAAAACCCCGATTGTGCATTTTGACTTTTGCTTCAAGTAAAATTCCTGAGTATGTCACACTCTCAACTGTGCTACTGTGGAAGTCCCCATTATTCTGGCTCTGCCGAGTGCAGCAGCTTGAAGGAAAATTAAATATTAGCATACATGAGAAGACATGATATTAGTTACCGTGAAGCCAAGAGGAAACTTGAAGGTTTGACCAGCAAACACAATACTTTCTACGCTTTAGCAGCAACTAACGGCACTCCCTGTGCAAGCGGTATCAGTCAGAAGCTAGCGGCTAGGGATAAAGAAATTGTTGATATGAAGAAAATAAATTTAATGAATTAATGGATCAAATTAAATAATTGAATATTACAATTCAACAAATTGCTAAATCAACCCAGCTAAAGCAGCAGCATCATAGGGATCACACCTTCTCGTCCAGGCAGCTCCTGCTAGGACTTCGCCTGTTTTTTTGGTCTGTTTCTCGAAACAGATCATCTTCTACCAGGCAGGAGGCTACTGTTTCCAAAAATACCCATGGGAGGCCTTTGGGTAGCGAGGGAGAGGAGGACGGACCTCCTTCCCGGAAAAAGAAAACCGGCGGACAAGGCACTTCCAAACTCCACAAAACATAATCTTTGCATTAACCATTACACAATGGAACTGTCGAAGTCTTAGAACTAAAGTAAATGACCTTAGATTATCAGCCTCGTTTTATGCTACCAATATTATAGTTCTCCAAGAGACGCAATTAATCAACCTCATATCAGATGAGGTCGTTTCGCTGAGGAACTACCATCTGTGTCGGAGGGATCGAGAGCGTTTGGGTGGAGGTGGAGTCGCCATGTGCATCCACCAAAGCCTCCCTTTCACTGAAGTGACTACTGGTTCTACTTTGGAATTTGTTGCATGCAAAGCAAAAATCATGTATCTGACTAAATGTTCAATTTAATGTACACATGACAATATAGTAATTTATGATGAGCTTTCTGCTCTTCAGGATAGTCTGCCAAAGAATAACATAATTTTAGATGATTTTAATGCTCCTCATACATCATGGGGTTCCCTGTGGGGGGATGGTAAAGGTGAGCAGGTACTTAACTTGATTACTGATTCTGATCTGGTCCTTCTGAACGATGCTAGTCCAACGCGGGTGGACGATAACAGCTGTGATTTGAGCTTTATTGATATTTCTCTGGCCTCCTCATCAACAGCAACCAAGTGCTTCTGGTACACCATTGATGACTCATTGGGAAGCAATCACCTTCCCATTTTAATTGAATATTCATGCGACACAACAAGAACGTCTTCAGTACTTAAATTTAACGAAAAAAGAGCAGACTGGATCGTTAAGGTCGAACTTGTTGGAGAAACCATTAATGATAAAGTAAACAATTTTAAAAATTCGATCTTAGATGCAGAAACGATATCCATTCATAAAACTTTGACAAATAGCATTAAGTATAGAGTTCCAAGGTGGACACCAAAATGCCCCAGGGCACTGTGTCAACGCAATAGGGCCTACAGGCTTTTCAAAAATAACATCAATAACGAGGACTTTTGCAATTACAAAATAACAATTAGACAAGCAAAAAGATACTGCTGGCGGAGCTTTGTCTCTACAATTAACAGCAACACCACAGTATCAAAGGTTTGGTCCACTGACAAAAAAGGAAAAAAAAATCTTTCCAAATTAAAAATGTCATTCATGAGGGAACCAATTTCGATTCGCCTAGAGACATTGCTAATGCACTCATGATGCCATGATTAAGTTGCCAGCCATAAGTTTTCCAAACTTATGGCACTTCGCCCACATCATTCCTATATTGAAAGGAGGAATCTTAAATACTCGCTGTATACTGATGATTTTGCATTATGGCATTCCAGCAATAATGCAGAATTCTCGGCAAATCGCATCCAGTGGGGTTCTAACTTTTCCATAAGAGTATCGGGGTAATTCTTTCACATATGAGGAATCGGAACCTAAGGATATCTTTAGACAATCATCCAATACCTAGTCAAAATTCTGCAAGGTTTCTTGGTCTATTATTTGACTCAAGTCGAAAGACCACATTGGTCAATTAAATAATAAATTAATTAGGTCTAAAATAGATTATAGGTAAATTGTGTGTGGTTCAGCATCAAACTCAATTTTGAAAGGTTTAGATGCTGTGCAGAATGCTCATTTGCGTGTGTGTCTTGGAGCTCTGAAATGTACTCGGATCGAGTGTCTTGAGGTGCAGTCAAGAGTACTTCCCCCCTGACTCACATGCAGCCAGTAAGCCCTGACCTATCCGGAAAGGTGGTTCGAGACTTGAGCTATCGAGGCAATCAAGGCATTAGGCCCTTTGTCACGCAACTCCACAACCTCGTCAAGAAAGTTGGTATAGATCTCTGTACCATCCCTATCCAGGTTCATTCAAATACAGCACCATGGGAAACCCTCAACTTTTCCATCATAGAAGCCTGACCTCCCTCAAAGGCCATGGCGCCGGAGGTGGAGGTACGCCAGAGGTTCAGAGAGATCCTTATTAAACATCTCCCTTTTTTGAAGGTTCAGACTGCCGAATCATACATCGATCTTTCTTGCCAGACTTTTTGTTTGTTTGGTAAAGCTTTAAATTTTGCACTATCGATGACCCACGACAGAATAGTATTTTTTTCTAATTCATTAATTTCACCTAAAGCTATCAAATCATTAGAAACCAATAAATGGAACTGCTGGGTAATATCATTCATAAGCTACATGGCACTAACAATCAATCAAGCTAATATGGGTACCAGGCTACTCTGGTATCTGTGACAATGAACAGACTGATAAATTAGCCGGGCCAACAGGTGATCTGGACCTTTGCATAGTCCATACAGATCTCAAATGTTTTGTGTCTCTTATAAAAGCAAAAATCCATCTCCTGTGGCAAAGTGAGTGGACCACCCTGAGGAGGTGATGTTGGCCCGCCTTTGGGTCAATGCTACAAGATTGACACACCTCACTTCCTATATAGAAAAGAATTTCTCTCCACAGTGCCAAAATTTGCAACACCAGCCTAACCATCAACTACATCTCAAAATTTCACCAACAAACAGTAAATTTAATAAACTATTTCCAATTAGAAAATAAAGATGTTACATCATTATTTAAAATCAAATGATGAAAAAAAACATGAAGTAATTACTTTTTTATGGGAGACAAAACTTTATGACTTTGTCTAGATTGAAATAAGGAATAGGATCCACTGGCTTAATGATCTTGGCTGGCTGTGGTAACACGGCCATATGTCGCTGGGCGATAGCCAAGAAATCCAACAAGCAAGCAAGTGATGGTGTTAGTTTTATCATAGACATTATAATAACTTTAATGTTATTGATATTAGTAACAGCAATATAAGATAACGTAAAATATTTTCGAAGTTCATGGAAAGGGATAAACGGGCAAGACAGGCGGTACTCGTAATTGGCTCATTGGTGACTTAGTACAAGTGTAGCCATCTACGTCTAAAAACAATAAATAAAGTCAACTCATTGTGGGCATGGCTTGTATGTACATGCCATGCCTGTCGGCTTTACATTAGTATATATGGTAATAAATTATGATAATTAGAAAAATCCAAATATATCTTAACACAAGAAGACCCACTCCATTTTTTTTCTTTTTACTTTTCCCGCCCATTTTTGGGGGGTTAAAAAGGGGGCGGAGTCACATGTTTAGCTAATGAGAGTGCGCCGTGAGATATTAGACGTAGCTAGATACATAGTCTAATCATTTGTATAATTACTCGAGATTGTTATATTACCAGAAGTAAAACTAACATTCCCCTTTTTAATTTATGATAACCAAAATTTCCTTATCATTAGTGTCCATCAGAATACTTTTGGGAAGTGGAGCTACCTGGTTATCCCTATTCCTCTATTTATAATCTCTACCACCTCTTTCTCTCCTCTCCACTCTCTTTGTCTCTTCATCTTCCATCCATGATTCTCCACCCGCTCCTCTCTCTCTTTCTTTCTTTCCCTCCATTCCTCTCTCTCTCTTTTTCTCTCACTTCCTCTCCCTCCCTCTCTCCCCCTTGATCTTTCTCACCCACCTCTCCCCATTTCTCTCTCTCTCTCCCTCTCTCTCTCTCTCTCTCTCTCTCTCTCTCTCTCTCTCTCTCTCTCTCTCTCTCTCTCTCTCTCTCTCTCTCTCTCTCTCTCTCTCTCTCTCTCTCTCTCTCTCTCTCTCTCTCTCTCTCTCCCTCTCTCTCTCTCTCTCTCTCTCTCTCTCTCTCTCTCTCTCTCTCTCTCTCTCTCTCTCTCTCTCTCTCTCTGTCTCTCCCTCACCCACCTCTCCCCTTCTCTCCGTTTTCCCCTGTCCCCCTCCCCCTCTCACCCCTTCCACTCCTCTCTGCCTCTCTCTCATTTCCGGCAATTATCACACTTCCCTCTCTTCCTAACGACCTCTTCACGGAACCTCAAGGGCATTAGAAGAGCGGCCGCGACGAAGCCCTTGGATGAAGTCAGGCCATTACGCGGAGCAGCTACGGACGAAACGAGGTCAGCGCCAAGAATGACTGAGTGGTGGTTGGTGTGTGTGTGTGTGTGTGTGTGTGTGTGTGTTTGTGTGTGCGCGTGTACGTTTGTTTCTTGTAAAAACAAGGCTTTCAGTTTTTATTATATTTCCCCCAGCTTTACTTCACTTTCCTTTCCCTCTCGCGCACGTTCCTTAGCTCTCCGTTCTCCCTCTCCTCTTCCCTACTTCCCTCCCCTTACCCTCTCCTCCTTATCCCATTCTTCGCTAGCCTTACTTTTTTCCCCCATATCAATTTTTCCCTCTTTCTCTCTCGTCTCCATCGTCTGCTCTCCTTTCTCCTCCCTCGCCTGTCCTTCTCCCCTCGTCTCCTTTGCCTCACCCTCCTTCTTTTCTCTTTCCTCCTATCTCCCTTTCCATTCTTCCTCTCCCCTTCACCCCTCACCTTTTCTCTTCCCTTTCTCTCTTTTCTCCTCTCCTTCTTCTCCTTTTTCTTTCCCTTATCCTTCCTTTCCCTCTTACTCTCTACCTGTCCCCTTTTTTCCCTTTTCCTCACTTTCCGCCCTTTCCCTTGCCTATCTTTTCCTCCCCTTCTTTCTCCCTCTGACTCTTCCCTCTCCCTCTCCTCGCCTCACATTCCTTTCCACCTCCCTATCGAGCACTTTATCTCCTCTCTTCCTCTTCCTACTTTCATATTTTCCCTTTTTTCTCTCCTCTTTCCTTTATACTCTGCATCCCATCATCATCGAACACTTTCTCTCACTCTTCCCCTCTTCTCTCTCCCCTTGCCCTCTCTCTCCTCTTTCTCTCCCCTCTGACCTTTACCCTCCTTGTCTCTCCTCTCTCTCTCCCTTTTCTCTCTCTCTATCTCCCTTATCCCCCTTCCCCTCTACCCTTCCTCTCTCTATATCTCCCCTCTTCCCTTTCCCCTTCCTCTCTCTCTATCTCCCCTTCCTCTCTATCTCCTTTCTCCCCTCCTCCCTGTCTCCCCTCTCCCCTTCCTCTCTATATCCCTTCTCCCCTTTCCCCTTCCTCTCTCCCTGTCTCCCCTTTCCCCTTCCTCTCTCTCTTTCTTCCCTCTCCCTTCCCCTCCTCCCTGTCTCCCCTCGACCTGCCACCTGCGAACATAAACACAGGCATCTCCTCCGTGTACAGCATTGGCCCAAGGCTCAGTAGCATCTATACAGAAAACGGGACATGCGCTCTCGACTCCACGCAGAATGAGGGGGGACGAATGCATTGTTATTTCCCCTCTCTCCCCTTCTCTCCCTTTGACAAAGAAGGGGAACTCTCCCTCCTTCCTGTCCTCCCCTTCAGCGCGTCTCCTCCTCCCTTTCCTTCCTTCACGGCTTCTGCCAATTCTTCCTTCTTTTCCTTCTTCCGCTTTCTCTCTTCTCAGTCCCGTCTTATACACCGTCCTCCCCCTCGTCCTTTCTTTCCCCTTATAATGCCTTATAATGCTCTTCCCTCTTTTCTCTCCCCTCTTTACGCCCATTCCCCTTCTTCTCCTCCTCCCCTTCCCCTTCCCCTTCTTCCTCTATGTTTTTTTTCCACCACCTCCTCCTCCTCCTCCTCCTCCATTTGCCTCATTTTGTATCGACATCACACTTTTTTTTTTCATCATTTTTTTTCCCTAACATGAAACCTATCAGCAGTTTTATTCTCTCTTATATTTTCTCATCTCGTCGCCTCTTTTAATCACTGGAGGACAAAACTAAGCTGATTCAACACGAACTAGGCGTTTTGAGAGATTAGACAGGTCTCATTTTCTCAATTTTTCCGTAAATTAGTTTTTGTAGAATGCGTTTTCTACCACAAACATTATCGATAGAAAAGAAAAGAAAAGGTACGAACGATAATGAAAATCTACACAATACAAGAGGTATTCATTCACATTCAATCGTGCCTTTTCTAAATTTTGTCAATATGAATGATCAGTATAATCATAATTGTTATTATTGTTATTGACATCATTATTGGTGTTGATATAATTATTATGATCATTTCCATCATCATTATCATTATCATTGCTAATAGTAGTAATAGCAATAGTATTAATATCAATTAATTCTTACAATAATCACTATAGTTATTATAATGATTCTCTCAATTATCATTGTTAGTAAGATTAGTAGTAGTATTTTTATCAATATCATTGTTATTATTGCAACTGTTATCAATATCATTATCATTACCATCATTAACATTATCATCATTATAGTAGTTCTTGTTATCATCAACTTTATTATCATCATTATTTTTATTATTGTTATCAAGATGATGCTGACGAAGATTAATATAAAAATCATTGTTATCATCATTTTTAATGTAATTTTATTACTGTTATTGTTATTATCATTATTATTATTATTATTATTATGATAATAATTATTATTATTATTGTTATTATTTTTTTATTATAATCATTGTTACTCTTATAATTATCTTTACTATTATTATCATTATCATTATTATTAATAGTATCATTATTATGAACATGATTATTATTATCATCATCATCATTATCATTATCATTAGTGCTGTTTGCGTTATCATTATTATTCTCATTAATTATTATTATCATTATTTTCATTATTATCATTGTCATCATTATTGTAGTTATTACCATTATGATAATAATAATAATAATAATAATAATGATAATAATAATGATAATAATTATTATTAGTAGTAGTATCAATGTTATCATCATTATCATTATTATTATCATTATGGTCCTAATGATAGTAGTAGTAGTATCATGTTCATCGGCAGTGTTATTATCATCATTATTGTTATCATTACCGTTATTTTTGCCGTTGTTTATCTTGTTATTATTGCTATTTTCGTAATTATTATTGTTATTGTTAGTATTATTACCATTGTAATGATATATGTGTGTATGTGTGTGTGTGTGTGTGTGTGTGTATGTGTATGTGTGTGTGTGTGTGTGTGTGTGTGTGTGTGTGTGTGTGTGTGTGTGTGTGTGTATGTGTGTGTGTGTGTGTGTGTGTGTGTGTATGTGTGTGTGTGTGTGTGTGTGTGTGTGTGTGTGTGTGTGTGTGTGTGTGTGTGTGCGTGCGTGTGTGTGTGTGTGTGTGTGTGTGTTTATTTGTGTTTGTTTGTATGTGTCTGTATGTGTGTATGTGTGTGTTTGTGTATGTGTGTGTGTGTGTGTGTGTGTATGTGTGTGTTTGTATTTGTTTGTACATGCGTTTGTTTCTTTGTGTTGGTTTGTACATACGTGTGTTTGTTTGTGTTTGTGTGCGCTTTATGTCTGTGTGGTGTGTGTGTATGTGTTTGTGAATATGTTCGTTTTGTATTAGTGTGTGTGCGTTTATTTATGTATTATAATTTCCCGTCACATTTCCATGAATCAAACGAGCGTTCGAAAGCATATTACATCATGCAAAATAAATATGATAATGTAATAGAGACAACTTTGATATTCATAGAAACACGCTGTAATAATAGGGTTATGTTTAAACGAACTGCTTTTATTTTTATTTATCAGTTGGAACAGTCTAAAAGCATAGACATTCCATAACAAAAAAAAAAAAGAAAAAAAAAAGACAGAATTGAATCTGTTGATACTATAATAGATCCGTAATTATGCGCAACACAGAAATACATAAACAAACAAACAAACACAAAGCAAATTCGAAACAAAAACACAATCACAAACACACTCAAACAAATACAAAGCAAATGCACAACAA
>NC_061853.1:23360022-23362522 GCF_019202785.1 Penaeus chinensis
TTTAGCTTTATGGTGGATGCAAGGGCGTTGTCCGGTGTCTGACGTCTAGATATAATCATTGCTTGGGTTTTGTCTGGTGCCAGGGTTACCTGTCTCTCTCTCTCTCTCTCACTCTCTCTCTCTCTCTCTGCTCTTCTCTTCTCAAAGAAAGGAAAAAAGGAAAGGGAAAAGAAAAGAAAAGAAAAACCATTTCGATATAAATATATTCATAGAAAAAAAAAATCGCCTTTTATATTCAAGTAACGTTTTTTTTCTTTTTTTTCCATCTTTTTTATGCGGTGCTACTTCTTAAGTTGTTTATAATTTTCGTAATTTGTAGTCGTTGCTGTAACGAAAACATTTTATTTATTTCTAATGTTAAGTAAAAATGGTTGTTTTATTTTTTCTGATGAAGTGTAAATGTCGTTAATTAATTTGTCTTTAATTAAAATAATTATCTTTTTATATATAAATAAGTCGCAGTCTGTCTTTTTACATATAATAATGTACATAACCTGTCTACCTATTAATTGTATATGTACGTGTGCGTGTGCGTGCGTGCGTTAAGGCCTAAACAAACACGTACGAATAAACAGACCTTGGTATATATAACCCATTTTTTACAACATCGTCATTACTCTACTCTCAATATAGTTTCAAAACCATCTTTACATAAAAAATATATATAAATACAAGAAAAAGGATGGTGGCTATCTCTCTCTCTCTCTCTCTCTAGGTCATTAGGGCGAATTTTTTTTTTTAAATCTCACTTCTTCCATCCGCGGAGAACTCATTATTAAAGTCTCGATCATCAACGTCGTCGTCAGCGCCCACACCTGTGCCAGATCGAGGTGGGAGGGGAGGGGAGGGGAGGGAGGGGAGGGGAGGAGAGGGGAGGGGAGGCGAGGAAGGGAGGGGATAGGAGGGGAGGGGAGGGGAGGGGAAGGGAGGGGAAGGGAGGGGAAGGGAGGGGAGGGGAGGGGAGGAGAGGGGAGGGGAGGAAGGGAAGGGACGGGAGGGGCGGAAGGAGGTAGAGAAGAGGGGAGGAAGGGAGGAAGAGAAGAGGATAGAGGAGGGGAGGATGAGGAGGTAGGAGAGGGAAGAGGGAGGGGAGAGACAGAGGGGAGAGGGGGGAGGTAGGAGAGGAAAGAAGGGGGATGGAGGAAGAAAAGGAAGGAGGGGAGGGAGAGGAGAGAGGAGGAGGGGGGAAAGGAGGGGAGGATGGAGGAGGGAAAAGAGATGGGAGAGAGGAGGGAGAAGGGAATAGGGTAGGTCACTGGGGAGGGAAGCTTCTCAGGAAATGCAAATTACATCAATGAAACACAATGCGCCCTTCTACGGATCATGTTTCAAATCTAAATAATTGTTATTGAAAAGATCCCTATGAAATAAAAAAAAAAGTCTTGAGTGAAGGATTAAAGTATGGTTTCATGCTGATTGCAGACTCTAATTAGAAGCAATTAGCAGAATACGCAATTGTAGCCAGCTTAGTAAGGAGAATTATGCCAGACTTGGAACAGCTGTCAACAGGGTTTATGATAGCGAGGTGACTGGCTTATAATATAGAGAAACGTAAAGGTTATGTTACTCAGCCACATAAGTAAGAGGTCAGGCGTTAAAACATCCCTAGTATAGGATGAACCAGAGACAAAGTGGTGGTCTGTGACTGTTGTGCTTATAGAAGGGTTATATGTATAAGTAAAGGGGTCAAATTATTTTTTCTTTGTCTCCCAACGTGAGTCCCAAAGTCTTTGTCATAATGAGTTGCATCTAAATCTATTGGGCTGATTTAAATTCATAGGCTGGCACTGATCCAGATGGCTTCCCTCTTAAGTGGAGGAAGGGAACTTCATCGCATGTCCAAAAGGGGAACTAAACACGCTTGGGATTGCATTCAGAGGGAAAGGGGAGGCTAATCTGATTTCCATGAAACGTCAAATATACTATTTTTATCTTACGATCACTGATTGCGTGTCAGACTGCAATCCTTATTTTCGATGTCTGTTACTTGCAGTGCAACATCTGTTAAGGTCCCGAATGTCCTACATATCAATCGCCGATAATGACCTTAGCTGTTGGCTTAGATAATTTTACATAATCAACCACCCTACATATCCATTAACAAACCATTCGTAAAACAGCCGAGCTTGTTCGACTTTTCACACACCGTTGCCCCGACTCCTCGTTCCCTTAACTCCCAAAAGACCGTTCATAAAAGTCTAGCTCCAGCTCTCTTGGCCCGTAGACATGTGCAATCCAGCGCTCTCTTGCATAAAGGTTCCTGCTTGGCAACTACCGGACTTTCTAAGAAGCAGAGCCACCAGATCTTTGTCTTCTGGCTAATCACTAACAATCTACGAGGTAATGGACTTCTTCATCGTTACCAAGAACAACCTGTTTGCATTTGTGGCTAGGGAGACTGTGCACCTTCGTCAACACTTAATGAACTTCGCAGAGGATGTCACAGTGCCAAGTACAACAGTGTCACAGATTTTACTGGTGTAGTCTTAGATGCCAAAAA
>NC_061853.1:23367522-23377522 GCF_019202785.1 Penaeus chinensis
AAGAAAAGAAAAAAAAGAGAAAAAAGGAAAAGAAAAATAAGACAAAAGAGAGAAAAAAATAAGGGAATAAAAAAATAAAACAAAACTGTAGATTACGAAAAAAAGGAATAGGGGAGAAAGAGAAAGAAAATTGAACTTACAATTTTATTCATTCATTTATTTATTTTATAATCATCTTATCATTTAATTCATAATTCATTCATCTTATTTATTCTTCAGTTTATTTATTTATTTAATCATTCACCTGTTTATTTGCTTGTGGGGAATTTTGAAGTTTATTCTTAACCTTTAACGATTCCAATTAGGAGAGACTAAGAGAGGGGGGGGAGGGGTAAGACGGGGGTGAATGGGGACATGGAGGAGGGAGGAGGGGGGAGGAGGAGGAGGAGGAGGAGAAAGAGGAGGAGAAGAAGAAGAAGAAGAAGAAGTGGAGGAGGAAGAGGAGGAGGAGGAAATAAAGAAGTGGAGGAGGAGGAGGAGGAGGAGAAAGAGGAGGGAGAGGAGGAGGAGGAAGGGAGGAGGGGAGGGAGGAGGAGGAGTGGGAGGAGGAGGAGAGGGAGGAGGAGGAGAGGGAGGAGGAGGAGAGGGAGGAGGAGGAGAGGGAGGAGGAGGAGAGGGAGAAGGAGGAGAGGGAGGAGGAGGAGGAAGAGGAACAGGAAGAGGAAGAGGAGGAGGGGGAGGAGGAGAAGAAGAAGTTTAGGAGGAGGAGGAGGAAGAGGAGGAGGATGAGGAGGAGGAGGAAGAGGAGGAGGAGGAGGAGGAGGAGGAAGAGGAGGAGGAGGAGGAGGAGGAGGAGGAGGAGGAGGAGGAGAAGAAGAAGAAGAAGAAATGGAGGAGGAGGAGGAGTACGAGAAGGAGGAGGAGGAGGAGAGGAACGTAGCGGAGCGCGGGATGAGGTGTGAGGGAGGAGAGGAGATATAGTGATGCGTAAGAGGCGGATCATGGACTAGGGAGGAGGAGCATAGGGAGGAGTTTGGAGCGGGAGGAGAGGAGATGGAGACGTGCGGCGTCTTGTCGCGTGCGGTCGTGCCTCTCCCCGTCCGCGGCAGCTTATGGCCGTGTTCGGCGTCGCCCCTCAGTGACTAAACTTCGTCGGTGCGTTGCGGCCGCTGTCGCGGCAATCGGCTAACGTGCTGCCTCGTCGGTCGGTGCGTCATGCGGCTGCGGCGTCCTGCGGGCCGGCTGCGTTCGCTGCGTCTTGCCGGCTTCGTCTTCTTCTTCTTCATCTTCGTCTTCCTTCTTCCCTCCTCCTCCCAGCCCAGGCTTCTCTTCGTGCGACACCTCGCCTGCTTCTTCTTCTTCTCTTCCCTACGTCTCGGCGTCGTCCCCTGCATCCTCTATTCTTCTCCTCCGGCTCCGCCTCCTCCTCCGTATTCCGTTCTGCGGCTTCTTGCTTCTCCCTCTGCCTGCGCTGCTCTCTTCCCCTCTTGCTTATTCACATCTGCGGTCTGTTCGCGTCTGTGCTTCCCTCCTTTCCTTGCTGTTTTTTCTGTCACCGTCTTCTTCTTCTTCTAGTCGCTTCCTTCGTCTTCTTTCCTCTAGCGTTTTGTCGTCTTCTTGTCTGCGTCCGGTCTGCGGCTTAGTCACCTCGTGCGTGTGCTTCTTTGTCGTCTGCGTCCCTCCGCTCTTGTCGTGTGCGGTTCTTTTCAACCGCTTCTTCCTTCGCATGCTTCTTCCTTCTCTTGTCCTTCTGCTGCTGCCTCTTCGTTTGTCTTCTTTTCTTGTTTTTCTTTTCTTTCTTGTTCTTTCACCGCGTCGAACTTCTTTTCCCCACTTCCTCTTTTCTCCCTCGCTTCGTCTTTCCTTTTCTTCTTCCTCGTCTGCTTCTTCGTCCGCTGCTCCTTCTCTCTTCCCGCGTCTTCTTTATTGCTGGACCGTCCTCCTCTCCCCTCTTTCCTCTCTATCCTCTTTCTTCGTCCCCTTTTTTCTGTTCCTCCTCTCCTTCGTCTTTTCCACCTGCCATATCCTGCTTCTTCTCCTCTGTGTTCCCCCCCCCCATTCCCCCCCCCCCCCCCCCTCCTCTTTGTCGTCGGCGCATGGCGCCTCGGCTGTCGTCTGCCGTCGCCCCGTCCGTCCTCTGCGCTGCTCGGTGCGCCGCCGACCCGCGGCGTGCCTGCGCCCCTGTCCGCCTCTTCGTCGTCCTTTTCGCGCTATTTTATTGGTTCGCCCCTCCTGCTTCAAGCCCCGCACCAGACACAGCCACCACCCCGCTCCCAACCACCCCCTCACGCCCTCCTCCCCTTCCCCCCCAGTAGATCTTCTATTCAAAAAACAGAGTCCGCTCTTCTCCCCCACACACACACCCGCACCCCCGCCCACCAACTCAACCCCACCATCCCCCTCAACCCTGCTCCCCCCGTCCCTCTCTGCCCATCCCGCCCTCCCCTGGCCCCCCCCCCCCCCCCCCCCTCCCCCCAAACCCCCCCCCCCCCTCTCCCCTCCCCCCCCCCCCCCCCTCCCCCCCCCCGCCCCCCCCCGCGCCAAAGGCCCCCCCTTTTTTTTTGAAAAACCCCAAAACACAATTGGCCCCCCCCCCCCCCCCCCCTTTTTTTAAAAAATTAAAACCCCCCCCCCCCCGAAAAACCCCCCCCCTTGGGAATTTTTCCTTTTTTTTTTTTTTTTTTTTTTTTTTTTGAACGTCAAAGTTAAAAAACCCTACCAATAAATTAATTTAAGATTTTTTGTTTTTTTTCTTTTTCTTTTTTTTTTCGATGGGGATATTTAAAATTATACATCCGAAATTTTTAAAAAAAATTTTGTTTTTTTTTATGTAATCATTAATTTTTTCATTAAATTTTTTAATTTTTTTTTTAAAATTTTTCGATTCTTTAATTCTGGTAAATTTAAAACCCGTTTTGGATTTGTTTAAAGAAAAAACGAACCCTTTTTGGGGAAAAATTTGGTTGTTGGGAAAATATAATTATTAAAATTTATCTTTTCTTTGGTTTTTTGTTTAAAATACTATAATTTAAAAATTTTAATTGGCCCCCCCCCCCCCCCCCCCGCCCCCTTTTGGGTTTAATCCAAAACTGTCTCATCATTTTTGGTTTACCCCTTCCCCTTCCCTTTTAAAGGAAAAGAAAACTTTTGTTATAATTTTCTTTTTAAATTTCCAGAAAATTTTTTTGGGTTTTGAAATTTGTTGCCACATGAGCATTGTCCAATGTTTCTTGGGGAATATTTCCCCTGGGAAACTTGTGGTGGAAAACTGGGCAGCCCAAAAAAGGGGTTTTTTTTCTGTTTATATTACTGTCATTTTAAAAGGGCATTGCTGGACCCGGGTTTTTGGGTTTTTGTTATTAGAAATTTCGGTGGCGGGGCATTTGGCAAGCCTTGTATTGTTTTACTTTTAAAAATGATTTGGGAAAAATGCTATTTTTTACACTTTTTATTGTTTGTCCCAATTTTCGAGATAGAACTCAAACATTTGGGATGTTTTTGTTGTTTTTTTACGACGGGAAATCCTCTTATTGGCAATAACCAGCCTGAAATATCATTTTTTTTCTGATATTACCAGCACCCATCCCTTCGCGACGAACATCTCATATGGAGAGCTTGAGTTACTTGTTATGATTCATCATTTGACGTCAGCACCTTACATTATCATCATCCCAACCTACTTTGCTGTTCTGATAAACGTGGATCTCTTTAGGGTGTATGAATCCAAAGACACACATAACTAGACCCCTGTTTTATATGTGTATTTGGGGTGTAGCATCATTCCGCGGATTAGAATGCATGTTCTTTTACGTCCTTTAAAAATTACCAGGAAGAAAATGATCATGATAGTGAGAAGGATAGCAATGGTAATGACAATAATGATGAAAATGATAGTGCTAATGATGGCAATGATAACAACACTGATAATGATAGTAATACCGATGATAATGAATCCAATTTGACTCGACCTTGGCAGCGGGACAAGTATATAAAACTAAATAATGATAACAAGACATGAATACGATGACATAACCAAGAAATTCGGATGAGAAGAGTATCTGTAAGTTCTTAAAGTAACCATACGAAGAAAAAAAATGTCGTTCGGTTAATTTTTAACATAAAATCTGTTACTTCTGTTGCAATTTTTGTAAATGATTTATTTGCACTATGATACACAGGTAAAAAAAAGTAACTCTAATCATCGTCGAAGATAAACAGATTAATAGACTGATAGATAACGAGACAGACAGATAGAGGGATAGATAGATAGACAGATAGATAGATGGGTGGATAGATAGATAAGTGGACACAGATTACTAGAAAGTTTTATAAACACAACGAAAGTCAAATAGACAGACAGATTGATAGACGGATAAATAGAAAGTCTGATAGATAGACAGGTGAACAGAGAGATAGTTAGGTGGACACACACACACACACACACACACACACACACACACACACACACACACACACACACACACACACGCACGCACACGCACACGAAGTCACCTGCAAAAGCGACGGACAAAAGCTAGGACTATCATACCGAGCCAATTGTCTCAAGGGACTGTTTGTTGCAAATCAATACGCGGTCAATGAACTGCCTACCGTGTGGCCTCCGGATCTGCGGCTGGAGTAGTTTTTTTTCACTCAGTTGCCAGTAAAGGAAGCACTAGTTGCCTCTGAAGGGAGCACTAGTTGTCATTGAAGGAAGCACTAGTTTCCACTGATGGAGGCACTTCAAGAGAGCACTAGTGCCATTGAAGGGAACACTAGTTGCTATTGAAAGAATTAATAGTTGCCATTGAATGGACACTAGTTGCCATTGAAACTAAGCACTGGTTGATATTGAATGAAGCACTAGTTGCCATTGAAGGAAGCATTAGTTGCCATTGAAAGAAACACTAGTTGCCATTAAAGAGAGCACTAGTTGCCATTGAAAGAAACACTAGTTGCCATTAAAGAGAGCACTAGTTGCCATTGAAAGAAACACTAGTTGCCATTAAAGGGAACACTAGTTGCCATCGAAGGAAGCACTAGTTGCTATTGTAGGAAGGACTAGTTGCAATTGAAGGGAGCACTAGTTGACATTGAAAGAAGCATTAGTTGTCACTTCAGGAAGCGCTAGTTGCTATTGAAGGAAGCACTAGTTGTCAGTGAAGGAGGCACTAGTTGCCATTGAAAGAAACATTCGTTGCCACTGAAGGAAGGACTAATTAAAGGAAGAAATAGTTGCCATCTAAAGAAGCACTAGTTGCCATTGAAGGAGGCACTAGTTGCCATCGAAGGACGCATTAGTTGCCATCGAAGGAAGCGCTACACATCCTGGCGGATGGTCTCTTCTGCCTTCTCTCTCCTTGTCTTTTCTGCCGAGTCACTGTGGTCATCGTCCTCAGGGTCATCATAATCGTCATTAATATTGTTATTATCGTCGCCATTAACTTTCTCGTTCTCATTATCAGTGTTATCATCGTGATTGTTATTGTTATCATCTTCCTACTCCTCCTCATCCACATTCTCTTCACCATCATTATCACAATAATAATAATTATGATAATGATAATAATAATAACAAAAAAAGAGATAGCTACAATAGCAGGGATAATAATAATAATGATTATCATAATAATTGTAATAATGATAACAATGATAATAATATCAATAATAATGATAACAATGATAATAATATCAATAATAATGATAACAATGATAATAATATCAATAATAATGATAACAATGATAATAATATCAATAATAATGATAACATTGATAATAATATCAATAATAATGATAACAATGATAATAATATCAATAATAATGATAACAATGATAATAATATCAATAATAATGATAACAATGATAATAATATCAATAATAATGATAACAATGATAATAATATCAATAATAATGATAACAATGATAATAATATCAATAATAATGATAATGAGACTACTACTACTACTAATAATAATGATAATGATAATAATGATAATAATGATGATAACAATAACAATGATAATAATGATAAAATAATAATAATGGTGAAGATGATGATGATGATGATGGCCCTTAAGCCTTGGTTGGCGCCTTCCCTAGAGATGGTGTCTCGATAAAAAAACATCCGCGTGGACATGAAATACCAGATGGCGCGGAATATTCAGCCACTTGGCAGTAAGGTAAAAAGGCATCTTTTCATTCTATGCAAACTAGAAATATACCATACCGCATCGTCCGTCGCGCGGGTCAACGAGGGACGCATCCCCCAGGGAAACACCAGCCTGGGGTCGAAAAATATGCTACTGAGTCTAACTCTTCCCACGAACAAAACCTGCATGGTTACCAAGACGGGATCGCTCCCAACCCTGGCCCTACAGGCTCATCACCTAAAATTAATCAAAATGAAAAAATAAAAAATGGACCAGGGAAGAATACATGGAAGTACTATACTGTTTCTATTATGCTTTGGAAAATCCAGCAAATAATAGTACTGAGGATACTTATATTAGATGGTGTGCATGCAATGGCGAAAGCGACAAATTTGATTATCTAGATGCAAATAAATTAGCCAATGTCAGAAGATATATCATCCGAGATAAAAGATTAACATATATTGAAATATCACAAATTAAAGAAAGGGTTCTGAATGATACAAGGGAAATTGCTGCTGGGGTAGTATTGGGTGAAAGCATTGAAACCTATGAGAAAGTTGATTTTGAGGAAGGCATTGTTGCAAACAATTTAGAAACAAATAAAGATATAGATCAGGGAAATGGTTTGGTGGATATTGATCGGCCAGTGGTTAACCAAGAGGAATTATTATTAATAAGAACAGATATACTGGAAGAAGTTTTCCATAGTAAAACAAGCTGAAATGACTGATAGGGAACCTCTATTGAACATTCGACACACCCACAAATTTAAAAGCATACTTATTTTAGGCAATGAAGCATTAAAACAAATTTGTGAGGAAATTGACCCAGATATAACCGAATTAAACCAGCTTATTTACGCAACATCTAAAGTTCTCCAAAACAGTGTGCGAAAACAAAAAGAAAAACAAAGAAACGAAAACCTACTAAATCTAGATCGATAAAGAATAGAGACCTTTAGAAAAGAAATATCCTTGCTAGAAGAATTGCAGAAAGATAAAGAGATAAAATCTGGACAAGCTAGAAGAGTACTGAGAAAATATGACATAGGAAGTAAAGAACAAATACCAAAATAAGATTTTTGAAACTGACGACCAAAAAGTTTTATCGAGAAATTGAGAAGACAGAAATCACTGTAGATGAAATACCGTCAGAAGATCAGGTTCGTGAGTTTTGGAACATAATTTGGGGCAATAAAAAGGGACATAATGAAAACTCCGAATGGTTAAAAGATCTAGAAAACAACACTAACAATATACCGCCACAGCAATGGAAAAATATCAATACTGACGAGATTGGAATGGCACTAAGAAAGTCTCATAAGTGGGAAATCCCCAGGAATAGACCAAGTTCCTAACTTTTGGCTAGCCACACTACACTGTACATACTCCAAATTAGCTTCAAATTTCAATAAGTTAATGACAGATCCAGACTCAACACCTAAAGGGTTCTGTTTAGGCACTACTTACTTGGTTGATAAAACAAACGATACTGCAAAATCTAAAAATTATAGCCCAATTCCCTGCTTATCAACTGCTAACATCAATTCTGTCCGTAAGAACATATGCACACATGGAGGAACAAAACATCTTTCCCACTGAACAAAAAGGATGCAGAAAAGGATCTTACGGCTGCAAAGACCAACTTCTTATCAATAAAATGATAATAGAAAACGCAAAACATAAACACAAGAACTTATGTACCGTATGGATTGATTACAAAAAAGCCTTTGATAGTGTTCCTCACTCATGGATTCTACGATGTCTTGGAATGTTTAAAGTGTCACCTACTCTCATTAATTTCCTTAGAACAACTATGTCGTTATGGGCAACCAATCTTTTTCTTTCCCACTCGAATGGTGTCTTATCTTCAAATGGTATGCGAATCAAATGTGGGATTTTTCAGGGTGACCTCTCTTTCCCCTCTTCTTTTTTGTATGGCACTGATACCTCTTTCCCAACTTCTAAATGGAACAGGTTATGGATATAAAATCAATGACAGGAAAATAAATAATCTCTTTTATATGGACGATCTGAACCTATATGCTTGTAATGAAGGAGAAATTGAAGGGTTAAATGCTAAAATGAGAGTAAAGATTAGAAAGGAATGCATACGGAGAGTAAGGTCGATCATGAAAACAGAATTGAACTGAAATTGAACAGCTATAAACACTCTTGCAATACCGGTAGTAACGTACAGTTTCAATGTCATCAACTGGAATTTGAGTGAACTACGGAGATTGGATACCAAAACTAGGAAACAGCTTACTAGTCATAAAATGCATCACCCAAAATCAAATGTAGATCGACTATATGTACCAAGAAATAGAGGAGGAAGAGGTATGATTCAACTGGAGCTATCGTACAAAACCTCTACCATAGGACTTTCGCAGTACTTAGATAATGCAAATGACTGGATGCTTCAATTAATTAACTTGCACTAAAACGCTAAAAAAATACACTCTGTCACAAAAGAATCTAAACAATTTTCTCCGCAAATTAAGTCTTGAAATTGAAAATGACAACCTTCTAACACCAACTGAGACTGCCCGTAAAACAAAGAAAATGGCTAAAAATATCGGTGTGAAGCAGCTAGAATCCCGATGCAAGAAAAGCCTCTTCATGGACAGTTCGCATCTCGAGCTAAAAATGCTGATGTTGATGAAAACGCAAACCTATCAGTTACAGAGGGACAAGGTTTCACAATCCTATAAAGGACAAGAAAAATAACACCTGCCTTCTCATAGACATGAGTGTGCCATCAGACGGAAATGTTTCTTCAAAAGTGTATGAAAAGCTTGCAAAATATAAGGATTTAGAAATCGAAATTGAAAAGAGGTGGCACCTAAAAACTAAAACTATCCCTGTTGTAATTAGTGCATTGGGCCTGATAAAGAAAGGAACGAAACAATATTTGGAGAAAATACCTGGAGATCCATCACTACAGGAAATTCAAAAAATAGTACTGAACAGCACGGTACATGTTTTAAGAAGGGCAATGAGCATCTAAATAAAAATCATCCTTTGATTGTTTTACTTTCTGTTATTCTTTATCCTTGATTTTTTTTTACTTAACAGTTGACTTCTTATTTCACTTGTTTGATCTTAAAACGGAATTCATATAAACATAATGATAATAATGATAATAATAATAATAATAATAATAGTGATAATAATAACAATAATGATAATAACAACGATAACGATAATGATGAAATAATAATAATAATGATACTAATAATGACAATAGTAAAAGAAACAACAAAAACAATAAAAGCAATAATAATAACTACAAAACCAATAATGATAATAATAATTACAAAAAATAATGATAATGATAATAATAGTTATAATAGAGATAATAATGATAATGATGACAATAACAATAATGATGACAATAATAATGATAATGATGATAATAATAATGAAAATGAATAATGACATTGGTAATGATAATAATATAAGAATGAAAATACAGATAATGTAAATAATAATGAAAATAATAATAATAATGATACTACTACTACTGCTACTACTACTAACAGTAATGTTAATAAGACTGATGATAAATAATGATAATAGTGATAACAATAATAATGATAATAATAACGATAATAGTGATAATATATATATATATATATATATATATATATATATATATATATAGAGAGAGAGAGAGAGAGAGAGAGAGAGAAAGAAAGAGAGAGAGAGAGAGAGAGAGAGAAGAGAGAGAGGGAGAGAGAGAGAGAAAGAGAGAGAGAGAGAGAGAGAGAGAGAGAGAGAGAGAGAGAGAGAGAGAGAGAGAGAGAGAGAGAGAGAAGAGAGAAAGGGAGAGAGAGAGAGAGAGAGGGAGAGGGAGAGGAGGGAGAGAGAGAGAGAGAGAGAGAGAGAGAGAGAGAGAGAGAGAGA
>NC_061853.1:23424765-23427265 GCF_019202785.1 Penaeus chinensis
ATTATTGCAGTAATAGTAATAGTTGTATTTATCGTAGTATTAATACTATCAATACTGTTATTATTATTATGATTACCATTATCACTTTTATCCTTATTAAACTATCATTATCATTATACTGTTATCACTGCTATTGTTATTAATATATCATTATGACTATTATCCTCATTGTTATTATTTCTATCATTATGACTATTATCATCTTAGTTATCATTTCTATCATTATTACTGTTATTATCATTACTATTATCATTAATATACTATCATCATTACTAATCCTATCATTCTCATCATTAGTATCAATGTTCTTGTTATTGTTGTTATTATCATCGCTGTTACTAATAGTGTTATAAATATCATGACTGTTAAGATTACTCTCATCATTACTGTTATTTTTATTATTATAATTGTTATCCTTTAAGGGAAATGAGAGAAATGAGAGACAACTAGAATTCACTATTAAACTAGGCTAAAGACAGATAATTAAGTCATTTCAGAACATGAAACAACTTGTAAGGCAGTTATCTCCGAGTCATGATTAGCATATTATACTTATAAAACTAGTACTTATAAGGCTAGCATTAAAGATGGTCTCAGAATCAACAAAATAAAAAAAAAATTATGGAAAAAAAGGGCACAAGACCGCGGAGGCACTGGCACCATCACAAGGGCCTCTAACAGTGCCAGACTCGAGTCCCGGCCTGCAGGAGTGACAACGCAGCTTGATAGCATGGTTGCAAGGTCAGTGTTGCAATCTCAGAGGCATTTTACCCCCCGGCGAGCTCCCAGAATGTTCCTTATCCAGATGTATCAGTGCGAAAGTATTTTTTTTTTTCCTTCTTCTTATTTATTTATTTTTTTTTTTTTTTGAACTGAGTTGAACCGAACTTTCTCTTTGTTCTTGGATAGTAACTGCCATTATGAGATCTTCGCTGGATTTAGTATTTTTTTTTTTTTTTTTACCTTTTTGTTTCGTCGATTTCGTTATGTTTCGTTTGTTTAATTATTTTTGTTCCAATACTGTTCTGTTTGCTGTATTTATCGGGTTTCGAATCCCCGCTCTCGTTCAGAAATAGAATAGGGTGATATATTGAGGCAATAATATAATTTTTAAAACTCGTTTGATATCTGTCGCGACTCAATCGTGTTTCAATTTCTGGAATAAACGATACGTTAAACTGTAAGAGTTAAAGAATCCCTTCAAATTTGAATTCTGATCGACTGTCATTTTGTTGTTTGAATAGAATTCAAACGTGATTTGACGTATTTTCAATTTTACACTATTGTAACCGTCGCGCTTTCATGTGAGGGCTATACGATGAATAGTTACACAAAACAGTTCAATAGAGAAGGAAAAAAATAAAAGTTCAAAAGAAAATAGATTGAAAAATAAAAGGGTAAACGGGAACAAAGGACCGTGTAAAAAGGGCATAAAAAACGGTTCACACATAAAAAAAAGAAGAAAAAATCCCGTTCTCTATCACAGTGACCGATAGTCTTTTGTTTTCGCTCTTCCCGCCGGTACTAGAGGAGTCTGGTCGTTTTCTTTTGTATAAATGCAGTAGGCGGAAGAACACCTCTTCCCTCTACGTCGCCGCTAGGTCCTCTGAAGAAGGAGAAAGGGAGATGAAAAAGAGAGAGACAGGGGGGAGGAGTTAAGCTGGAGAAAAGGGGTAACATGATTGGTCAGAAGGGGAGAGGTGGGAGGGGCTTAGCCTTGGAGTGGGAGGGGCCAGAGGAATTGTCATCGGGGGAGATGGGAGGAGAAAGTGACGTAATACGCGCCAATTTTTTTCTTTTTTTTCCCAGAAATTCAAGGTTATCTCTATATATCATAAGCTGCCGCGAGGTCATTCATAGTTTGCGTGGCGGTTGTCAAGGAGGGAGAGAAGATGATGAAAAATGGCTCGAGAATTTGGCAAATAGTTTTGTATTTTTGTCTTTGTTTTTGAACGTGGCTTGTTGGATCACTGACCAGGGAATAGGGGAGGGGGAGGGAGAGAGGAAGGGGGGTAGCTTGACTTGTCCCCCCCCTCCCCCCCCGCCTGCATAAAGGTCACACCGATATTGCTTTGTGTTTTTGGAAATGTATTGCTCTCGCTACTACTGCGGCTGGCTGCAGTGGCGCGGAAGGATTTGCCAAGGAATTCTATAGTATATTCGACTATTTATCATATATCATTTGGGAATATGATGCTAATGAAACGCGATATTGCGAAAGCTGATGCGTGGTTTTAGCGATTCGCGAATATGCTGATAAAATATTCGGTTTCCACTGACAAATTGACTAATTTTTCACAGGGAAGAACGGTTAATGATTCATGAAATAAGAGTTAGTGATGATACATCCTCTCTAGGCTTTATACATATCGATATAGACATGTTTATGTATAACCGTGTATGCTATATCTAAACATATATTCATAACTACATTAGATTAACTCTAAGGCACTGTATCAATCTTTAGATTTCTTTCTATCTATCAATCTATCCTTATAAT